>NC_057795.1:636693215-636799188 GCF_018294505.1 Triticum aestivum
AGGTTTTCTCTTCACTCGGTAGGATTTTTGTAACTTAGGCGAGTACTTGGACTGCAGCTAAGCCCCCGAGTGAGAGGTTTGCTCTTCACTCGGTAGGATTTTTGTAACTTAGGCGAGTACTTGGACTGCAGCTAAGCCCCCGAGTGAGAGGTTTGCTCTTCACTCGGTAGGATTTTTGATTACTTAGGCGAGTACTTGGACTGCAGCTAAGCCCCCGAGTGAGAGGTTTGCTCTTCACTCGGTAGGATTTTTGATTACTTAGGCGAGTACTTGGACTGCAGCTAAGCCCCCGAGTGAGAGGTTTGCTCTTCACTCAGTAGGATTTTTGATTACTTAGGCGAAACGGATTCGCAGCTAAGCCTCCGAGTGGGAGTCTGGCTCACCACTCGGTAGGATTTTTTACAAACTTAGGCGGAACGGATTCGTGGCTAAGCCTCCGAGTGGGAGTCTGGCTCACCACTCGGTAGGATTTTTTACAAACTTAGGAGGAACGGATTCGCGGCTAAGTCACCCACTGAGGGGAAATTTTATTAGACAAAATGAAAAGTGACAAAAATTATGGAGGAACTATGACACTATTATTTTGAGGTCCATGAACTACAGAAGTACTTTATTGCAACTCATCCGAGTGATAAAACTTAAGTGTAAAATGGGCGGAGTAGTTCCGCGTTCCAAGCTCGGGGCTCGTCGATATTATGCTCGACGTTGAAAAGACGGTACGCCCCATTGTGGAGAACCTTGGTGACGATGAAGGGACCTTCCCAAGAAGGAGCAAGCTTGTGTGGTTTGTGCTGATCCACTCGGAGAACCAAATCTCCTTCCTGGAAGGCTCGACCTCTCACATTTCTGGCGTGGAAACGACGCAAATCTTGTTGGTAGATGGTCGACCGGATCAGAGCCATCTCCCTTTCTTCCTCTAAAAGGTCGACTGCGTCCTGCCGTGCTTGTTCAGCTTCTGCTCCGTTGTAGATTTCAACTCGAGGAGCATTGTGGAGAAGATCACTCGGCAAGACTGCTTCAGCTCCGTAGACCAAGAAGAATGGAGTTCTTCCGGTCGACCGATTAGGTGTGGTCCGCAGTCCCCAAAGCACTGAGGGAAGTTCGTCGACCCAAGCTCCAGCTGCATGCTTGAGATCACGCATCAGTCGGGGTTTCAATCCCTTGAGAATCAGGCCATTGGCTCGCTCTGCTTGTCCATTCGACTGCGGATGGGCGACTGAAGCGTAGTCGACCCGTGTGCCTTGAGAGTTACAGAAATCTCTGAATTCCTCCAAGTCAAAGTTTGACCCATTATCCGTAATGATGCTGTGCGGGACTCCATATCTGAATATTAGTTCCCTGATGAAGCTAACAGCAGTACCGGCGTCAAGGTTCTTGATTGGTTTAGCCTCAATCCACTTGGTGAACTTGTCGACTGCCACCAGTACATGCGTGAAGCCACTTCGCCCTGTTCTCAAAGGACCGACCATGTCCAACCCCCATACTGCGAAAGGCCAGACGAGTGGAATAGTCTTCAGGGCTGATGCAGGCTTGTGCGACATATTCGAGTAAAACTGACATCCCTCGCACTTATCCACTATCTCCTTTGCCATCTCATTCGCCTTTGGCCAGTAAAATCCGGCTCGGTATGCTTTGGCCACGATGGTCCGAGAGGACGCGCGATGACCACAAGTCCCCGAGTGAATATCATTAAGGATGATTCGACCTTCTTCCGGCGTTATGCACTTCTGACCGACTCCAGTCGCGCTTTCTCTGTATAACTGTCCTTTGATTACGGTAAAGGCCTTAGATCGGCGGACGATCTGTCGAGCCTCTTCCTCATCCTCCGGGAGCTTTTTTCTCAGGATATACGCGATATATGGAACCGTCCAATCGGGAATGACCACCAAGATCTCCATGACCAAGTCGACCACTGCTGGGACTTCAACCTCAGTCGGATCTGTGGCACTCTTGGGCTGTGGAGCTTCTTCGATGAAAGGATCTTCTTTGACTGACGGAGTGTGTATATGCTCCAAGAACACACCACTCGGAATGGCTTCTCTCTTGGATCCTATCTTTGCTAGATCGTCAGCTGCTTGATTTTTCAGTCGGGGTATATGATGGAGCTCCAACCCCTCGAACTTCTTTTCCAGCTTCCTCACTGCACTGCAGTATCCAGTCATGGCTGGGCTTCTCACGTCCCACTCCTTCATCACTTGGTTGACCACTAAATCCGAGTCGCCATAGACCATCAGGCGACGGACGCCGAGTGAAATGGCCATGCGCAACCCATATAAGAGGGCCTCATATTCTGCCTCATTGTTGGAGGAATCAAAGTGAATCTGGAGCACATATCTGAGCTTATCTCCTCTGGGGGAAACCAGGACGACCCCAGCACCGGAACCATTCAACATCTTAGAGCCATCAAAGAACATGGTCCAATACTCCGAGTGAACTTTAGTCGGCTGCTACTGTTCAATCCACTCGGCGAGGAAATCTGCTATTGCCTGGGACTTAATGGCTTTCTTTGCCTCAAACTTGATATCAAGGGGAAGAAGTTCAATCGCCCATTTGGCCACTCGACCAGTTGCATCTCTGTTGTGCAAAATCTCTGATAGTGGAGCGTCGCTGACGACTGTGATGGAATGATCAGAGAAATAATGAGCAACCTTCTTTGTGGTCATGTATATTCCATACACAAGCTTCTGATAATGAGGATATCTCTGCTTGGATGGAGTCAAGACATCAGACAAATAATACACTGGGCGCTGAACTTTGAGAGCTTTTCCTTCTTCTTCTCGCTCGACCGTAAGCACAGTACTGACGACTTGTCCTGTGGCTGCGATATAGAGCAATAGAGGCTCTTTGCTGATTGGAGCAGCAAGCACCGGCTGGGTGGAGAACAGAGCTTTTAGCTCGGCAAACGCTGCATCAGCTTCTGGAGTCCACTCGAACTTGTCTGCCTTCTTCATCAATCGGTAAAGAGGCAATGCCTTTTCACCGAGTCGTGAGATGAATCGACTTAATGCGGCCAAGCATCCAGTAAGCTTCTGGACATCGTGCACTCGCACAGGGCGTTTCATTCGGAGAATAGTGCCGATCTTCTCTGGATTAGCGTCGATTCCTCGTTCGGAAACGAGAAAACCGAGTAACTTGCCACCAGGAACTCCAAATGTGCACTTTGATGGATTGAGCTTGATATCATACCTTCTGAGGTTGGCAAATGTTTCGGCGAGATCAGCGAGCAGGTTGGAACCTTTTCGTGACTTGACAACGATATCATCCATATATGCTTCCACATTCCGACTGATTTGAGTGAGTAGACACTTCTGAATCATTCGCATAAATGTGGCTCCAGCATTCTTGAGGCTGAATGGCATGGTGATATAGCAGAAGCACCCGAATGGAGTGATGAAAGCTGTTTTTATCTCGTCGGGTCCGTACAGACGGATCTGGTGGTACCCGGAGTAGGCGTCTAGAAAAGACAGTCTCTCGCATCCCGCGGTCGAGTCAACAATTTGATCTATGCGAGGGAGAGGAAAATGATCTTTCGGGCAGGCCCGGTTGATGTGCTTGAAATCAATGCACATTCGAAGCGATTTGTCCTTCTTAGGAACCATGACGACATTAGCGAGCCACTCGGAGTAGTATATCTCTCGGATAAATCCTGCCGCCAACAGTCGAGCCACTTCCTCACCAATGGCTTTTCTCTTCTGGACGGCGGACCGCCGAAGATGCTCTTTGACTGGTTTTGCAGATGAGTCGACTCTTAGGCGATGCTCAGCCAGTCCCCTGGGAACACCTGGCATGTTAGCGGGCTTCCATGCAAAAATGTCCCAGTTCTCACGGAGGAACTGGATGAGCGCTTCTTCCTATTTCGGGTCGAGTGTTGTGGAGATGTGGGTCGGAGCTGCATCGGGGTCGGTCGGGTGAATGTGAACAGGCTTCGTCTCACCGGAAGACTGAAATGCAGACTCTGTGGCGGGTTTCTTGGATCGCAGCAAATCACTCGGATCTGCATTTTGCTTGTATTCTTCGAATTCGACCGCTGTCACCTGGGAATCGGCAATCTTTGAGCCCTTCTGAAAGCACTCTTCTGCCTTTTTCCGATCACCGGTGACAGTGATCACTCCTTTGGGGCCGGGCATCTTCAATTTGAGGTACACGTAACATGGTCGAGCCATGAACCGTGCGTAAGCTGGTCTCCCCAAAATGGCATGATATGCACTCTGAAAATCCACGACCTCAAACGTCAACTTTTCTTTGCGAAAATGTTTCGAATCACCAAACACCACGTCCAGAGCTATTTGGCCGAGTGACTCGGCTTTCTTCCCTGGTATAACTCCATGAAAGCTCATGTTACTGGTGCTCAGTCGGGACATCGGAATGCCCATTCCTTTCAGTGTGTCTGCATACAACAAATTCAGCCCGCTTCCACCGTCCATCAGCACTTTTGTCAGTCGAGTGCCTTCGACAACTGGATCGACCACCAAAGCTTGCCTCCCAGGGGTGGCAATATGAGTCGGGTGATCAGATTGGTCGAATGTGATGGGTATTTGGGACCATTTCAGATAATTTTCTTTTGCTGGGGCAACCATGTTCACTTCTCGGTTAATGACTTTCAATCGACTCTTGCTTTCCACATCTGCAAAGATCATCAGAGTGGAGTTGATATGCGGATATCCTTCCTCACTGTCCTCCTTGTCTTCGGCCTTGTCCGACTCCTTCTCCTTGTCCTTAGACTGTTTTCCCTGAAACTGCTGGATCAGGAGTCGACATTGGCGAGTGGTATGCTTCGGGTAGATGATATTCCCCTCTTCGTCTTTCTTCGTGTGGATGTGACACGGCATATCCATCACGTCGTTCCCTTCTTTATCCTTCACCTTCTTAGGGTTCTAGGATCCTTTTTGTTTCCCTTTAAACTTTCCTTGAGTCACGGCCAGAGCCTCTCCAGGAGCTGCCGGTTCAGCCTCCCGCTTCTGTTTCCGACTGGTGTTTCCCTTTTCTGACTGGCTCGGCTTGTGCTTGCCGCTTCGGAGTCGGTCTTCTTCTTCGCCGTTGGCGTACTTGGTAGCAATCTCCATCATCCGACTCAAGGTCATGTCACCGGTTCGACCAAACTTCAAGCTCAATTCTCTGTTCTTGACGCCATCTTTAAAGGCTCAGACTGCCTGATGATCAGACACATTCTCCACAGTATGGTGCAAAGTGATCCATCTCTGAATATACTCTCTGAGAGTCTCATTGGTCTTCTGCACGCAGACTTGCAACTCCATCAGTCCAGCCGGTCGTTTGCAAGTTCCTTCAAACGTTCTGATGAACACTCGGGACAGATCTTCCCAAGTGTAAATGCTGCTAGGAGGTAATTGAGTCAACCATGCCCTAGCAGAACCTTCCAGCATGAGGGGCAAATGCTTCATGGCCACCTCGTCGTTCCCACCACCAATCTGAACCGCCACTCGGTAGTCCTCAAGCCAAGTTTCAGGCTTAGACTCACCAGTGAACTTGCTGACTCCTGTTGCCAACCTGAAATTGGGAGGGATAACTGCGGCTCTGATAGCTCTGCTGAAACATTCAGGACCAGAAACATGCACTCGACTGCTTGTGGGCGCATCTCTGTCGAGTCCGCCTTGATGGGCTCTGTTCCGGTCGACCAAACCTTGCACGATAATGGATCGCGCGTCGAAGCCTGGTTCTCTGGGGTCGACTGGAACTCTTCGCCTCGTACTGAACTGACGCCTGTCATCTTGCTGCCGAGGAGCGTAAGACCCACCCCTCGGAGGGGAATTGGGCACTCGACTCCTATCATCTCGGTCGAGTCGGTCACCATATTGGTCTCGCCGATTCTCGCGCCCTTCACGCCGCGGAGGCGATCTGGGACTGTGAGCCGACTGAACCGTATTCGCAGCGACGGATCGACTGTGAATTCTGTTGCGCGACTGCGACACGGCTGAATTCTGGTCTCCTGCTGCCCGGAGCAGATCCCTGATCTGCATCAAGCCTCTGCCAGCTTCCGACTGAGAGGGCTGGATGGACTCTGCTATACGGGTCGCAGCTGCTAAATTCTGGATTGGGGTTCGATATACCTGAGTCGGCGGGAAGAGTTGACGTCGACTGGTGTCGGGAATTCGTTGCCGCGCGCGCTCGTCGAGTGCTCGCTGAAGATTCTCCAGTCGAGTGCGTTCGGCCAAATTGGCCAAACGTACCTCCTCCAAGGCGCGAGCCTCGGGGGTTTCTCCTGCGATGGGAGTACGCAGGACATCCACGTTCCTGCGGCGAAGTTCCTCTCTTTGCAGAGAGTCGAGTGGCTCGGGCTGGTACTCTTCGTGGTCTCGTGTGGGGTCGCCTCCGTCGCCTGTTCCACCATCACGGGCGAAGCCAGGGGGACTGCGGGGCCCGTCAACCATCAGAATTTCTGCCGCTGGATCACTGCTATCGCACTCGGATGCGGTCTCTACGGAACCAGTCGACAGATCGAACAGGCTGTAGAGAGATTCGTCGGGCTCGATTGCCGCAACTTGGGTGGTGGCCGTCTGGCGAGCCACCGCGTGCCTCACCCACCGCTGAATCCTCGACCGGCCCGAGCGCTTGCGCTGATGGGAGACCGGGAGGGTGGTCGATGGGGATGTCGACCGATACGGGGTCGACGGTTGCCGCAGCAGAACACCGCAGACACATGCGCGAAAATGTGTAGCACCACGGACGAGGAGCGCATCAACGTCGAGTGGAGCCTCCTGGAGCCAGGCGGAGTCGTCGGCGATGAAGGTGAGAGCACCGAGACGGATCTCTCGACCCTCGACCAAAAATCCAGCAGCCACCATGATGAAAGTACTCGGAAGAATCGCAACTTCTCCACAAAATTGCTAAAACACCGGCCCCAAGGTGGGCGCCAACTGTCGTGGTTCTAAGCCTGACAGTAGAGTGGGGGGGTAGGTATGGAGAGGCAAGGTCCTAGCTATGGAGAGGTTGTAAACACAAGAGATGTACGAGTTCAGGCCCTTCTCGGAGGAAGTAAAAGCCCTACGTCTCGGAGCCCGGAGGCGGTCGAGTGGATTATATGTATATGGGTTACAAGATGCCGAACCCCTCTACCTGTGGAGGGGGGTGGCTTATATAGAGTGCGCCAGGACCCCAGCCAGCCCACGTAGGAGAGGGTTTAAGGTGAGTTAAGTCCAGGGCGTTACTGGTAACGCCCCACATAAAGTGTCTTTACTATCATAAAGTCTACTTAATTACATGCCGTTGCAGTGCAGAGTGCCTCTTAACCTTGTGGTCGAGTGAGTCTTCGTGGTCGAGTCCTTCAAGTCAGTCGAGTGAGTCCCTCGTTGGTCGACTGGAAGGTAACCTCTTCTAAGGGTGTCCTTGGGCAGGGTACTTAGATCAGGTCTGTGACCCTACCCTAGGTACATGACCCCATCAGTAACCATGGATAATCTTCATCGCTTATCAGGATGCTGGGGTCAGCCTTGACTTTGAAGGGAGGAATTTCATGGAACTTTTCATAATCTTCAGACATGTCTGTCTTGCCCTCCACTCCCACGATGTCCCTTTTTCCTGAAAGAACTATGTGGCGCTTTGGCTCATGGTATGATGTATTCGCTTCCTTATCTTTTCTTTTTCTCGGTCTGGTAGACATGTCCTTCACATAGATAACCTGTGCCACATCATTGGTTAGGACGAACGGTTCGTCAGTGTACCCAAGATTTTTTTAGATCCACTGTTGTCATTCCGTACTGTGGGTCTACCTGTACCCCGCCTCCTGACAGATTGACCCATTTGCACTTAAACAAAGGGACCTTAAAATCATGTTCGTAGTCAAGTTCCCATATGTCCACTATGTAACCATAATATGTGTCCTTTCCCCTCTCGCTTGTTGCATCAAAGCGGACACCGCTGTTTTGGTTGGTGCTCTTTTGATCTTGGTCAATCGTGTAAAATGTATTCCCATTTATCTCGTATCCTTTCCAAATCGTAACAGTCGAAGATGGTCCCCTGGACAACAAGTACAACTCATCACAAACAGTGTTGTCACCTCTGAGACGTGCTTCCAACCAACTGCCGAAAGTCCTGATGTGTTCACATGTAATCCAGTCGTCGCACTGCTCTGGGTGTTTGGAGCGCAGTCTGTTCTTGTGTTCATCGACATACGGGGTCACCAAGGTAAAGTTCTGTAGAACTGTGTAGCGTGCTTGAGACCAAGAATATCCGTCCCTGCATATTATTGAGTCCCTTCCAAGCATGCCTTTTCCAGTCAGTCTCTCCTCATACCGCGATTGAGGGAGACCTATCTTCTTAAGGCCAGGAATGAAGTCAACACAAAACTCGATGACATCCTCTGTTTGATGGCCCATGGAGATGTTTCCTTCTGGCCTAGCGCGGTTACGGACATATTTCTTTAGGACTCCCATGAACCTCTCAAAGGGGTACATATTGTGTAGAAATACGGGGCCCAGAATGACAATCTCGTCAACTAGATGAACTAGGACGTGCGTCATGATATTGAAGAAGGATGGTGGGAACACCAGCTCGAAACTGACAGGACATTGCACCACATCACTCCTTAGCCTTGGTATGATTTTTGGATCGATCACCTTCTGAGAGATTGCATTGAGGAATGCACATAGCTTCACAATGGCTAATTGGACGTTTTCCGGTAGAAGCCGCCTCAATGCAACCGGAAGCAGTTGCATCATAATCATGTGGCAGTCATGAGACTTTAGGTTCTGAAATTTTTTCTCTGACATATTTATTATTCCTTTTATATTCAACGAGAAGCCAGTCGGGACCTTCATACTAAGCAGGCATTCAAAGAAGATTTCCTTCTCTTCTTTGGTAAGAGCATAGCTGGCAGGACCTTCATACTGCTTTGGAGGCATGCCGTATTTTTCGTGCAAACGTTGAAGGTCCTCCCGTGCCTCAGCTGTATCTTTTGTCTTCCCATACACGCCCAAGAAGCCTAGCAGGTTCACGCAAAGGTTCTTCGTCACGTGCATCACGTTGATCGAAGAGTGGACCTCTAGGTCTTTCCAGTAGGGTAGGTCCCAAAATATAGATTTCTTCTTCCACATGAGTGCGTGTCCCCCAGCGTCACTCGGAACAGCTAGTCCGCCGGGACCCTTTCCAAAGATTACGTGTAAATCATTGACCATAGCAAGTACGTGATCACTGGTACGCATGGCGGGCTTCCTCCGATGATCTGCCTCGCCTTTGAAATGCTTGCCTTTCTTTCGACATTGATGGTTGGTCGGAAGAAATCGACTATGACCCAGGTACACATTCTTCCTGCAGCTTCCCAGGCATATACTATCGGTGTCAAGTAAACAGTGTGTGCATGCGTGGTATCCCTTGTTTGTCTGTCCTGAAAGGTTACTGAGAGCGGGCCAATCGTTGATGGTCACGAACAGTAACGCCTTTAGGTTAAATTCCTCCTATTTTTGCTCATCCCACGTACGTACACCTTTTCCATTCCATAGCTGTAAAAGTTCTTCAACTAATGACCTTAGGTACACATCAATGTCGTTGCCGGGTTGCTTAGGGCCTTGGATGAGAACTGGCATCATAATGAACTTCCGCTTCATGCACATCCAAGGAGGAAGGTTATACATACATAGAGTCATGGGCCAGGTGCTGTGATTGCTGCTCTGCTCCCCGAAAGGATTAATACCATCCGCACTTAAAGAAAACCATACGTTCCTTGGGTCACTTGCAAACTCATCCCAGTACTTTCTCTTGATTTTTCTCCACTGCGACCCGTCAGCGGGTGCTCTCAACTTCCCGTCTTTCTTACGGTCCTCACTGTGCCATCACATCAACTTGGCATGCTCGATCTCCATTTCTGAGCAGACGTTTCAACCGTGGTATTATAGGAGCATACCACATTACCTTCGCAGGAACCCTCTTCCTGGGGGGCTCGCCGTCAACATCACCAGGGTCATCTCGTCTGATCTTATACCGTAATGCACCGCATACCGGGCATGCGTTCAGATCCTTGTACGCACCGCGGTAGAGGATGCAGTCATTAGGGCATGCATGTATCTTTTGCACCTCCAATCCTAGAGGGCATACGACCTTCTTTGTTGCGTATGTACTGTCGGGCAATTCGTTATCCTTTGGAAGCTTCTTCTTCAATATTTTCAATAGCTTCTCAAATCCTTTGTCAGGCACATCATTCTCTGTCTTCCACTGCAGCAATTCCAGTACGATACCGAGCTTTGTGTTGGCATCTTCGCAACTGGGGTACAACCCTTTTTTGTGGTCCTCTAACATGTGATCGAACTTCAGCTTCTCCTTTTGACTTTCGCATTGCGTCCTTGCATCGACAATGACCCGGCGGAGATCATCATCATCGGGCACATCGTCTGGTTCCTCTTGATCTTCAGCAGCTTCGCCTGTTGCAGCATCATCGTGCACATCGTCTGGTTCCTCTTGATCTTCAGTAGCATCACCGTATTCAGGGGGCACATAGTTGTCATCGTACTTTTATTCTTCGCCGTCTTCCATCATAACCCCTATTTCTCCGTGCCTCGTCCAAACATTATAGTGTGGCATGAAACCCTTGTAAAGCAGGTGGGTGTGAAGGATTTTCCGGTCAGAGTAAGACTTCGTATTCCCACATATAGGGCATGGACAACACATAAAACCATTCCGCTTGTTTGCCTCAGCCACTTCGAGAAATTCATGCACGCCCTTAATGTATTCGGAGGTGTGTCTTGAACCGTACATCCATTGTCGGTTCATCTGCGTGCATTATATATAATTAAGTGTGTCAAAAATCATTACAGAACATCATGAATAGATAATTAAGTGACCAAATTAATAGAAGTCCATCATCACATTAAAACCAAAGTACATACATAGTTCTCATCTAACAACATAAAGCTCTGCAAAGCATCTAAATTAATTAAACCATACATTGAAACTATGTAAAATATTTCAATGCGAAAACAAATGCGATCATAATCGCAACCAATGTAACAACTGATCCAACGACATAATGATACCAAGCCTCGGTATGAATGGCATATTTTCTAATCTTTATAATCTTCAAGCGCATTGCATCCATCTTGATCTTGTGATCATCCACAACATCCGCAACATGCAACTCCAATATCATCTTCTCCTCCTCAATTTTTCTAATTTTTTCCTTCAAGAAATTGTTTTCTTCTTCAACTAAATTTAACCTCTCAACAATATGGTCGGTTGGAATTTCCGGTTCAACAACCTCCTAGATAAATAAAATCTATGTCACGTTGGTCGGCATAATTGTCATAAACAATAGATGAACCAATAGTTATGAAAAGATAATATATACCACATCCGAATCATAGACAGGACGAGGGCCGACGGGGGCGGATACCAAAACCATCGCACTATTTAAGATGCAATAATAAAAGTAAGAAAATTATACAAGTATCTATATAAACATACAAGTAAGATTTTTTTTCCTTTCAGAAAGAAGATAAGAACAAGAGGCTCACCACGGTGGTGCCGGCAACGAGATCGGCGCGGGCGATCGACGGCGGTGAAGACGGGGATGGGACGTGACGGACCGCTAAACCTAGACAAATATTGAGGAAAATGGAGCTTGGAGGTCGAGCTTGAAGAGGAGAAAGCTTAAGTAGTGTGGCTCGGGCATTCCATCGAACACCTCGTGTGCATAGGAGGTGAGCTAGAGAACCACAAAGCTCTCTCCTCGCCGGCCACGAAAAACAGAGCAGTGAGAGTGCTCTGCTCGCGGGCGAGGGGTATATATAGGCAATTAATTGGTCCCGGTTCGTGGCTTGAACCGGGACTAAAGGGAAGCCTTTGGTCCCGGTTCAGGCCACCAACCGGGACCAATGATGGTGGGCCAGGAGCAAGGCACATTGGTCCCGGTTCGTCCCACCAACCGGGACCAAAAGGTCCAGACGAACCGGGACCAATGGCCCACGTGGCCCGGCCGGCCCCCGGGGCTCACGAACCGGGTCCAATGCCCCCATTGGTCCCGGTTCTGGATTGAACCGGGACTAATGGGCTGACCCGACCTGGACCATTGCCCCCTTTTCTACTAGTGTTAGAATGAAGCATCAGAAATTGTCTTTTTTACACGAGCCATAGAAAACGTCGTTTTTCACTGAAACCTTGTGCACGCAGATAAAATGTCCGGATATACACGTGGGATTTTTGTTCCGATTTTTTTAACTTTTCGAAATGTGTATTTCGGCAATGGGTGCACATGCACCTAGGAGCCAAACACTACTAGGGAAAAGCCTATACACAGAATCTTACCAGCAGCGCTCCACAAAATACCACGCTACTGCTATTTAGCAGCAGCGCGTGTTACCGAAACGCGCTGCTGACAGGAAAATAGCAGTAGCGCGTCCACCACAAACCGCGCTACTGCTATAATTACCATGACCTCCCCCCCCCCCGCTAGTTATAGCAGTAGCGCACTATATTGAACAGCGCTACTGCTATAGAAGTTAGCAGCAGCACGCTTTTAGGAGAACCGCTACTGCTAAGATCAGCCCACAAGTTTAGTCCCACCTTGCTCCATGAACAGGGTGTTTACCACCTTAAATATGTTATTTCTGAAACTACCACAACCAGTTGGTCTTCATTGAACTCTATGTGTAAAATTTGTGGCCGCAATATGAGTCCTCTGCGGTTCCTACCGGAGAGGACTCATATTGACAATTCAGATTGTACACAAAAAGATCATTGATGGCCATTGTATTTTTGCATTGACGTATTTTTTGTATAGTTACACTTAGCAGTAGCGGTTTATATGCAAAGCGCTACTGCTATTCAGATTAGCTGTAGCGCGTTTTGGCAAACACGCTACAACTATCCCTACCTTATCCCCACGCGCACGACCGGCCCTCACTCCACACTCTCACTCTCGCTCCCGTGCCGATAACCGTCGTCGTGTGTCGTCGTCGCCGCCGCCTTCGTCTGTCCGCCGCCGAGGTACTCTCCTCCTTCCATCCCTCCTCCCTCCTCCTCGCACATCCTCCCTCCGCCTGCGGCCGCCCCTCCCTCCTCCGCCGCCGCCCTCCTCCCTCCGCCTGCGGCCGCCCCTCCTCCCTCCTCCGCCGGCAGCCCTCCTCCCACCGCCCTCGACCTCGCCGCCCCTAGCTACCTCTCCGTCGCCCCCACCCCCTGCCACTAGTTAGTACTAGATTTAGTAGTTATAGATGTTAATTTAGGGTTCATAGCTAGTACTAGATGTTGCTTAGTTAGTACTAGATTTTTAGTAGTAGTAGATGTTAATTACTAGTAGTGATGGTACTAGTTAACTAGGGCAGTATGATTAATAGTAGTTGTAGTTGAACTACTTTAGTTGTAGTTGAACTAGTTTAGTAAGTAAATTAATAAACTAGTTGAACTAGTTGAATTAATAGAACTAATGTATTTTTAGTAAGATAATTAATATAACTAGTTGAACTACTTTATTTTTAGAAAGAACTAGTTTTTTTCTATTTATAGTAAGTTTATATTTAGTAAGAACTAGTTGAATTAATAAAACTAGTTGAACATGTCATATTTGTTGTTATTTTTTAGTTTAAGCAATTATTCGGGATGTATTAGTGATAACTTATATGGTTTCAGGTGACCACCGTCGTCCCCGTCACCGACCCCCTCCGACATCCCCGCCGTCGTCCCAGTCACCGACCCCCTCCGACATCGAGGTGAGACCAGCCAAATATCCTTGTATATCTTGTGTTGTTGCTCAAATAGGATATGTGGTTGCCCAAGTGGCCGTTCATGTTCAGTTTACATCTCCGAGTGGCCTATGTTTTGCCGGAGTGTTGATTAATTTCCGTTCCGGCAAATTTCAGGCGCTCGATATGTCCTTTTTTAGCAAAGGTCATGCCGGATTTTTTCGTGAATTCTGGCATGACTTGTGCTAGAATATGTACAAGTTTAATCTTTGAATTATGAACGTAGGAAATGTCGTACTCGGACGACGACAGTCTCCCGGGGGAGTGTAGCTGGTGCCACGACGATCGAGGTATGTGCGACAGGTTCGTTCAGCTGGACGAAGATCGGCGCTTCAGCATTAAGCTCGAGGAGACCTTCGATTGTGAAACGGTACGCAACAACGACAAGTGTTTTTTCGTAATTAAGCATGACTTCAACTATTTCAACGTCTAATTTTCATATTTTACAATTCGACTAGCTTATCCCATGCCATGCAAGACGCTATGTCTTGGAGAGGATGGGTTTTGAAGACCATGAAAATTTCGAAACAAAGAAAATACACCTAAGGACCCATCATGATATGGATTTTGAAGTAAATCTGTGCAATGCTCAGAGCGTAACCCATTTTGGTTGCCAAAATTGGGAAGCACTTTGCAAAATGTATGGTTTTTATGAGGGTATGATTGTCACCATGGATCTTGGTGATCCTGACATCGAGCAAGACAATATGGACATTTGGGTCCTTGTTGATACGCTTCCGATTGTACCGCTATGTGAGTTTCTCAAACATAGTTATTAACTAATTTATATTGTTTATTTCAAAATAGTTGATAGCTTATTTCCATTGACAGCTTATTTTGATTCTTCAAAGACTGTGCGGAAGATGGTAGATAAAACCCACTACACCGATGGCACCGAATTAACGTATAAGGAGAAAAATCATCTGATCGCATTTTGTACTCTTCTTGAGAATTACAATAACTATTATCGAACTCCTCCAAATTATGGTGAATACGTGCCACTAGTGCATGTGTTGAACCACGGTAACTTCTCTGGAGATACCCTGGTAAGATTTTTTACTATTACGACATCCGTGCATCTTTTGCATACTTCTAAAACTAGTACATCATTGCTAACTACGAAGTTATT
This sequence comes from Triticum aestivum, assembly GCF_018294505.1. Taxonomy (NCBI): domain Eukaryota; kingdom Viridiplantae; phylum Streptophyta; class Magnoliopsida; order Poales; family Poaceae; genus Triticum; species Triticum aestivum. The sequence goes on from NC_057795.1 coordinate 636,708,027, forward strand.
ATTATGTTTTTCAACAGAAACTCCCGATGGATTGTGTGCCTCATCTGATGTCTCTGCATGGTCGCCTCTCAGTTCTGAACATACTGCCAGGTAAATCTACGGAGCTCACCTGTGCATATCGGATTTCTAAAACCCGTGAACACATGTTCATCAAAGAATGGAAGAAATGTATGGACATTCGCAAGGAGGTTCATGGAAGTAACATTCAGCGAAAGGCAGGAATTGGAGACAGGCTAATCTCCATTCTCCATAATGGAGAGTCAGGGGCTATCTTGTTTTTTGGTATTTTACCTTAGAAAATGTAGTAGGTCTTAATCGAATGTAATAGGTCCTATGAGGTACAATATGTTTATTATGTGGTAATGTGTTAGAGTTGATAATGAGGAGTACTTGTGATTACGACTAGTGACCAATTTGCTATGTGATGTCATTGATGAAAACGATGATCTTGAGGAGGTGTTATATGACAATAATGTATTATGATGATAAGTTGTTAATGATATGATGATGATGATGATATTATTATATCATTGGGTGAAAGAACCGCGGATTAGTTTCAAGTGGATGGACATCCACTTGAAATTAGTCCACGGTTCTTTCACCCCGTGATGTAGTAACTCATTATGATGTAAAAACAATCTCTAAATTCCTGTTGTATGAAAACTTGTGTAAAGGTGTGTGAATACAACATGAAATAAAAAAGAAATAAAATACTAAATAATAGTAGTAGCGCGGGAAAGGAGAAGCGCTACTACTAATTACCAGTAGCGCTGTTCTGACGAAGCGCTACTACTAAGTCAATTTAGCAGTAGCGTGGATCTAAGCGCGCTATTGCTAAGCATTAGCTGTAGCGCCTTATCAGTAGCGCTCCTGCCCGCGCTACTGATAGGCCTAAAACCAGCGCTGCTGCTAGGCTTTTCCCTAGTAGTGAAAGGCAATTACCGCATTAAAAAGCTTTTCTTAATTCCAGATCCCAATATCGGCGCGGTTCGGATACTTTCTCGAGAACGGATTGTTCCAAAGGTAAAACACTTTCTTTCCCGATGTCTACTTACAGTTTCATGTTTTGCCGTCATAACTAAAACTTGCACAATATTTTATAGGAATAGAAAGTCTCCAACATTATTGTGTGACAAAATCAAGCCTGTGTTTCCAGACTGCAAGGTCTCACATATTCTTAGCTCCAGGTCAGATCATTGTCCTATTTTTTTGAAATGTTGGGGGCTCCTCGCTCTGGAAAATTTGTTAAACAGTTGAAATACGAAGCATATTGGGAAAGAGAAGAGGTGGCATTGAAAGATCAGATTGAATCATGTTGGAATAATAGTTCGCACGTTAATGATCTAGGAGATGTGGCAAATAATTTAAACAAGATGATGAAGTCTCTGCATGGGTGGAGTAAGGTTCATATCGGATATCTGCCTAAAAAGCTTGAATCTGCTCGTAGAAGATTAAATGTGTTATTCAAAAGAAATGATCTTAAAGCAAGTGTGGAGAGGAAGAAAATCCTCGCAGAGATGGATGAGCTCCTGATTAAGGAAGAAATCATGTGGAAGCAGAGATCTTGTCTGGACAAAATGAAATGGGGGGATAGAAACACTAAATTTTTTCATAGAAAGGCCACATGGAGAGCTAAGAAGAACAATATTTCTGCTATCAAAAGAAGTGATGGGTCTCTTTCAAAGGATTTGGAGGAAATTAAAGGTATCACAAATTCTTTCTTTAAGGATCTTTATTCCTGTGACTCTATGGTCAATCCGTCTCGTATTATATCACTTGTGAAACTGGTGGTGAATGAGAATATGAATGAAGATCTCTGCAAACCTTTCTCTGAACAAGAAATTAGTGATGCTCTTTTCCAAATTGGGCCGTTGAAGGCCCCGGGACCAGATGGGTTTCCAGCCGGGTTTTTTCAAAGAAATTGGGGTTTACTTAAGACGGATATTGTTCGGGCTATCCAGAATTTCTTTATTTCGGGATGTATGCCAGAGGGGATAAATGATACAATTATTGTTCTTATTCCTAAAATTAAGAACCCCCAGTTGATGGAAGATTTTCGACCTATTAGCCTTTGCAATGTTATATACAAAATTATCTCAAAGTGCCTTGTCAATAGGCTAAGACCGCTGCTGGATGGTATGATCTCCCCTACCCAAAGTGCTTTTATCCCCGGAAGATTAATTTCAGATAATGCTCTTATCACCTTTGAATGTATGCACTTGTTGAATACTTTGAAAGATTCTCGTGGAGAATACTGTGCATATAAACTGGACCTAGCTAAAGCATACGATCGTGTTGACTGGAAGTTCATGGAATGTATGCTTCGTGCATATGGTTTTGATCCAATCTGGATTAATTGGATTATGACTTGTGTTACCTCAGTGAAATTCTCGGTGAGCTTTAATGGCCACTTGTTAGAGTCTTTTCATCCTTCACGTGGGCTGAGGCAAGGGGATCCATTATCGGCGTACTTATTCCTCTTTGTTGCTGAGGCCCTCTCGCTATTACTCAATGATGCGTCAGCAAGAGGGACTATCCAAGATTTCCGACTGAACAAACATGCTCCAGGTATATCTCATTTATTATTTGCCGATGATAGTCTCCTATTTTTTAAGGGTTCTCTTGATCAAGCTTTGGCTATTAAAGATATTTTGACGGCTTATGAGGAAGGTACGTGCCAATTATTAAGTCCAGACAAGTGTTCCATTTTATTTGGCAAAAAGTGTCCTATTGAGATCCAGGTGTCTCTTCTGGTTATCCTTAAAATCACGTGCGATGGGTTTGAGGATAAATACCTTGGCCTCCCAGTTCCAGAAGGTCGTATGAAGGCCGGCAAATTTCAATATACAAAAGATAAAGCTCTTAAGAGGGGTTCAGACTGGATCGAAAAATATGCTTCTAGCAGGGCGAAGGATATCCAGATTAAGTCTGTTATTCAGGCCATTATGGTCTATGCCATGAGTATTTTTAAATTCCCTATGACTCTTTGTGATGAACTATCTCAAATTATACGGAATTTTTGGTGGGGTGATGAGGAGAATAGAAGAAGAACTCATTGGTTGGCTTGGGAAAAATTAACAAAGTCAAAAGGTGATGGGGGTATGGGATTTCGGCACCTCAGGCTTTTCAATCAAGCACTTTTGGCCAAACAAGCTTGGCGTTTATTGGTTTTTCCAGACTCTTTGTGTGCAAAGGTGATGAAAGCTAAATATTATCCTCATGGGCATCTTATTGATACTGTCTTCCCTCAAGCAACTTCGCTTACATGGCAAGGTATTGTGCATGGACTCGAGTTGTTGAAAAAGGGTATCATCTGGAGAGTCGTCGATGGTGCTAGTATAAATATTTGGAGGGATAATTGGCTTTCGAGGGATTCTGGCCTAAAAATATCTGCTAAGAGGACCAGAACGAGGGTCAAATGGGTTGCTGATTTATTCATGAGTGGCTCAAGGAGATGGGATGAGAATTTAATCAGGCATCTGTTTTACCCTCATGATGCGGAGGAAATTTTAAAGTTACGCATTCTGAATTTGAACGAGGGTGACTTCATCGCCTGGCACCATGAGAAAAATGGGTTGTTTTCAGTGAAGAGTGCGTATAGGTTGGCCCTGAATATTAAGGACTCGGACATGGCACCGGGGAACTCCAGTGTATATGTTAATGGGGAAAGGAGGCTCTCGAATATTATTTGGAAGGCTAATGTACCTCTGAAGATTAGAATCTTTGCTTGGAGGGCTGCATCTAATAGCCTAGCCGTACAAGTTAACAGAGCAAAACACCATCAAGCTATCCTAGGTACGTGCTCAATCTGTGGTGTTGAAGATGAATGTGTTTTTCATGCTTTGGTATGCTGTCCCAGGGTACGTGCATTCCGTATGGATTTTAGAGAGGTGTGGAATTTACTGGATGAAGACATTTTAAACAGTTCGGGCCCGGACTGGTTACTTATTTTATTGGATCAGTTAAGTTCACCTATGCGTGAGCAAACAATTCTCATGTTCTGGAGAGCTTGGCATTTGAGAAATGACTTGATTTTTGGTAAAGGAAAGGAATCTATCTCGGCCTCAGTGAGTTTTATTCAAAATTATTGGGCTTCATTCTCATCTTGTCATGCAAAAACGAAGGTAGAGGTAAGTAACAAAGGTAAGGATGTGATTGATGGTTTACAACCCATTAGTAATGTGGAGAGGATTTGTGTTCCATGGCTGCCTCCCACTCCGGAATTCCTTAAGATTAATGTTGATGCAAGTTTTGTGGAGGCCGTTAGTGCAACGAGCGTTGGGGTGGTTGTTAGAAATCATTCTGGAGAAGTTCTTATTTCTTCTTGGGATTATATTGGTTCATGTCTTTGTGCTGAGGAAGCGGAACTTCGAGCAGCCATCTCAGGCCTTTACATTGGTATCACTCTTCACAAGCCCATTATTTTAGAAACCGACTGTTCTTTTGTGTCCTCGGTTTTTGCAAATGATAACCTGGACAGGTCAAACCTTGTTGATTTGAAGAAGGAAGTGTTGAGTGTCTCCAAGATGATGAGTACTTTAAAAATCACCAAGATTAACAGGAAGGCGAATATGGTGGCGCATGAGATTGCAAAATTTAGTTTTATAAATAGGTCTGATGGTATTCTTATTAATAGTGTTCCGCCCTGCGTGGCAAGAACTGTAACGAATGATTGTACGAACATTTGTGTCAATTAATTAATTTATTTATGGGTGGGGTTTTTTTTTAAAAAAAATCAACCCTGCAATGCTCCCTTTTTCCTGACTTAGTTACACAAGCGCTGCACTTTGAACTTCTGAGTCTCAAAATAGAGCAGAGCTAGCGATGAGGATTTTTTTACAGCTCATTCTCTCAAATGGAAAATCCCTCTACATATGCTTCATGGGAAATTAGCTGCACAACAGGCACTCATGTGAACATTTGCGTTCTCAAATGCAGAAGACATTTTTCTGTAGTACTAGCTGACTATAATGAGAAGGTAAAAAGATGAAGGAAATCAGTACCGAGCAATTCTTATACAGCAAAGAAAAAAAGATTCTCTCTAGCACTCACAGTAGAAAAAACATGTGCATTGTACATGCTCTAGCAGGATTGTGCCTGCCCAACATTTGCAATCAGGGAAATAGATAAATGTGCTTCACAAGATGTTACCGCACCACGTTTACTTCCAGCCTGCCTCACGATCGAAAAGCAGTACTACCTCTGTATCGTTTTTTAGTTCAACTTAAACTGGAAAAGCGTCAAATATTTTGGTACGGAGGGAGTACTTCGCCAGGGAAGCGGATCCTCTAACATCCTCATGGGATGTTACGAAGCAACAGTGAAATACGTGTGTAAAGCCAAGAAGAAATGTCACGGTCACTGTAGCAACTACTGTGCGGATTTACTGTAGCATGTACAAAAATAAATCACAAAATAATTTTATTGCACCATAATTTTGTTTGTAGGTAATTTTTGTAAATGTATACAGTAGATTTGTAATTTGCGAATTAATTATAATCATTTTAGGGTTAACCATATGGATGTGAAGAAGGGATGTCATGATTACTGTAGCTTACGTGACATCCGTTGAAGATGTTAGAGGATCCGATTCCCTTCGCCAGATGTTACCACAACATGTTGTTCTGTTTCAGAATAGTAGTACTCCTGTGACACTTAGATTATTACGGTTTCGCGCAGTGGAGACTTGTTCAGTCAAAGAGCCTTCCTCAAATTACTCGTTTGCTTAATGTTTAGTATATTGATTATTAGGAAAGACGAGATAGATTAGTATTAGTTCTGCCTTGTCTTGTACTTCAAGTTGATCATTGTACTTCTATATATATGCCCACGAGGCTCAAGCAATAAAACATCAAACTATTTCACCAAATCTCTCTACCCCTTCTAACATAGTATCAGCCTAATCTTGATCCAGACATTAGCCGCCGCCGCTTCCGCACCGCGCCGCCCCCTGGGCGGTCGGTCTCCATGATCGTCACCGGGGCTGCGCCGCCCGTACCTAGGGTTCGTCCGCCGATCATGTTGATTGGCTGCTCTAGAGAGTCTTTTTCCCGGTCCTTTGACCCGAATTTTTCTCTCGCGTCAATTGTCTTGATCGGTGTTTCTTTTTTGGTTTTACGATCTATGATCGGTTTGCGTTGCCCATCGCCTGTCGACTCTTCTCGTGCCTCTACTTCGACATCGTCATCGACTACATCTGCACGTCGTCATCCGCCTGATGTTCGCGCAGGCATGCATCTAGCTGGATTGGTTGCCGCACCCGCCGCACGCTGAAGACGTGTTCCTGCGCTGATGTGGCGGCTACTCGTACGGTCCGCTGCCGTCGTCCGGCAGCGAGTGACCCGAGCCGCCGCTCGTGTTGGGCCACCAGGTCAAGCCGATGCACCACATATGGTGTCTTGGCTGATCAGTGATCGCGTTTGCGTCTCATGCGGGTGTTTGTGCTCACATACCTATTCCAGCCTTCATCTTCCTTCCTGCAAATATCTCCTGCCAGCTTCATAGGATCTGATGAAGATCGTCTTCGAGAGTACAGCGCACCCCTCCGATCGACCAACGGGCTGCAGCTGCGTCGTCCCTTCGGACTACGGCGTGGCTGCCACATGCTTCTTTCTACTGCCGCAGTGACCTGCGCGCTACCGTTGCGTCGCCCTTTGGTCCATAGTGCCGCGGCCGCCATCCTGTCGCCGAAGTGACGCAGGGGCTGGGGAAGACCAGCCGCCGTGGCCTCGACGTCCAGCCGGTCCTCCTCAACAACCCAATTAGCCCAGCAGCCGGCTCGCACCGCAGCGACGCTGGAAGAGGGCAGGGGAGGAGAGGGCTGCGAGACGGGGCGAGGAGACGTGGGCCGAAGGAGCTGGGGGAGGACGGCGAGGGCCAGCGGGGAAGCGTTGACGGGAGGGGCGGGGGAGTCCGCACTGAGGGAGGCCGTCGCCCCCCCCCCCCAATCACCGCCGTGTTTGCCTTTTATGCTTAGAAATAAATATCGTTCAGTTCTCTCTAAATTCAGCAATCTTCGACTGTCAATCTTGTAGTGCTGCATCTGTGAGATCATTCTTTTTGGGCTTCAAAGGAAATTGAACTTATTTGCACCGAACTTCATTTCTGTTCTTCTGATTACTGTTCAGCAATTAAAGTGGTTCTTTGTCGTGTTTCATTTTCTAAGGATTATATAGCGCAACTAGGTGTTTATTATTTCTGACCACTATTCTGTTTGTTAATACCTTGTGCATCATGCTGTTTGTCAAACATGTTGGTGCTCTGTCCTGAAAAAATCATCTCTTCATCTTCGGATAGTACTGTAAATGTAGTGGTTGGTTTCCATCTAGCAGGGATGCTATATCTTTTGAAAGTTGTATTGAGCAAGTTGTTGACGAAATATACCACCATAGTTAGTATTTTTGTTTTTGGTGTAAGCATGCCTTTTTTATTCACTCCGCTGTTCAATGAGTAAATTGCATAAAACCACCACTTTGAAGACTAGGTTTGCGAAAAATACTATAATACATTTTTTTGCAGAAAACATCACATCTACGGTAATCTTTTTGCAAAAAACACTGATCGGCGGATTTGACTCGATTGAGCATGTTTATGACAGATTGGGCCCGCTAGTCAGGCTGACGTGGCACCGCCTAAGTAACGGCGAAGTTGGCTGACGTGGCACCGCCTAAGTAACGGCGAAGTTGGCTAACGTTATCATCATGTGTGGCCTTGTGGGGTCCACCTGTCATTGAAAGTAAAAAGAAGAAAAAAATCTGGTGCTCATCAACCTCCTGCCGCTGGACAGAGGAGCGCTATGGCCACCGACGCTGGCGTCGACTGGGGCCCGAGGGAGCTCGCCGACGAAGGATCTGGAACAGGCGCTCCGCGCGCATCTGGGGGTGGCTGCGGGGTCGCATGGGACGGCCTGCAGCGTCGCTGCCATGGGCCAGGCCGCCGACGGCCGAAGAGCTGCGGGCCGGGGCGGCGCCCGCAGGGCTTCCTCGAAGGAACTCGGAGGCGGCGTCCTCTGCTCCGCCCGGTGCGGCAACGACGACGGCAGCCCCTGGCACGGTCGCGGTCGGGGCGGGCGACGGCAGCCCTTGCCACGGCCTGGGTCAGGATGGGCGACGGCAGCCCCTGCCACGGACGGGGTTGGGACAGGCAACGACCTCTGCGTACACCTTGGCACCACTAGTAGAAAAACACCTAATAGTCCGGTTCGTAAGGGCCTTTAGTCCCGGTTCATGAACCGGGACTAATGGGTCGTTACTAATACCTCCACCCATTAGTCCCGGTTCAAACACGAACCGGGACCAATGTGCCTCCACGTGGCCCTGTGCGTCGAGCCCAGTCAGGGGGCCTTTGGTCCCGGTTGGAGGCTCCAACCGGGACCAAAAGTCAATTTTTTTAACAAAAGTGGCTGCTTTTTTGGGGGTTGTTTTTAGGTTGTTATTAGCTAGCTAATAGAGAGAAGTGTCATCTCTTATATCTTCGTCCTTGGTTTATCAACGCTGCTGCTATGTTCATTTCACCCGCAGATATAACATGCTCATGCATGCTCGCATCATACATCATCACATATAATAACAAGTCCTACTAATCATGCATCATCATACAACTTCTACTCGTTATTAATAATAAGTCATACGATCATCATCCTCATAGTCATCGAACCCAACCCTACATAATTGTTCTTAGCACATGATCATCAGTATCTCAGCTAGGACTTAAACACCCTTAAGGTAAAATAGCATAAAACAATATAGACCCCGACTCTCCATTATGAAGAATGACGATCATCCTGTCTCCAATTCTTGCCCGTCGCTGCTTATTGCTTCCAAAAAGCTCCTTACGACTGTCCATACATTTTTTCCATTCTTTGATTGTTATGTCTCCACTTCTTTTAGAAACCCGGTATGGACAGTTGAGATTCGTAGGACGACCTGGTTGTATGTTCAAAATATGAAGGCTACCATGCGTATACATCAGATGAGGCACACAATCATTCGGGATTATCTGTTGAAAAACATAATAATAACTTCGTAGTTAGCAATGATGTACTAGTTTTAGAAGTGTGCAAAAAGATGCACGGATGTTGTAATAGTAAAAAATAATCTTACCAGGGTATCTCCATGGTAGTTACCGTAGTTCAACACGTGCACTAGTGGCACGTATTGACCATAATGTTGAGGAGTTTGATTGTAGATATTGTAATTCTCAAGATCAGTACAAAATCCGACCAGATGATTTTTCTCCTGATAAGTTAATTTGGAGCATTCGGTGTAGTAGGTTCTGTCTACCATCTTCCACACATTCTTTGAAGAATGAAAATAAGCTGTCAATGGAGATAAGTTGTCAACTATATATTTTGAAATAAACAATATAAATTACTTAATAACTATGTTAAGCTCACATGGGGGAAGAATTGGAGGTGTATCCACAAGGACCCAAATCGAAGATCTCTCTTGCTCGATTGTAGGATCACCAAGATCCATGGTGACAAGCATACCCTCATCAAGACCATACATCTTGCAAAGTGCTTCCCAATTTTTGCAACCAAAATGGGTTACACTCTGAGCATTGTACAACTTTACTTGAAAATCCACACCATGATGGGTACTTAGGATAATTTTTTTGGTTTCGAAACTTTCATGGTCTTCAAAACCCATCCTCTCCAAGACATAGCGTCTTGCAAAGCATAGGATAAGCTAGTCGAATTGGAAAAAATAAAAAATACACGTTAAAATAGTTGAAGTCGTGCTTAATTACGAAGAAAACTATTGTTGTCGTTATGTACCGTATGAACATCGCATGTCTCCTCGAGCTTAATGGTGAAGCGTCGATCTTCGTCCAGCTCAATGAACCTGTCGCAGATACATCGGTCGTCGTGGCACCAGTCGCACTCCCCCGGGTGGTTTTCATCGTCCGATGAGTACGACATTTTCGGCCTACGTTCATAATTCAAATATTAAACTAGATCATTATTATTAATCACGGGTTGACTATCGATGATCGATGTACGTAGCTCCTCCTTTCATTCCCGAATGCATTATTATATCAAATTGTCTAGCACACGGGAATGAAGGAGAACTTATCCAATATGAGCATTCAATAAGCAAAACCAAATCATAAAATAAGCAAAACCAAATCATAAAATAAAGTATAGTATTCAAATTAGCATGCATTCAATAATTATAAGCAAAAGTACATCATCTCTTGGTGTCCATACATCGTCGAATATTATCACTAATACAACTAGAACCGTAGCGCCCGACGGGTATCGACGCGGGCGGTGGACACCCAAAGATAAGGAACCATCATAGGATCATAGCTCCAGTAAGATCCCTGAAGAACCTACCAGGTATGGTCGAATCTGCCCTCCAATGCAACCATGTAGCGACAGACGTGCTCGTCCTCCTCGCTGACATGGTGGCGTACCACCTCCGTGGTGTCCGGATGCCTCACCACCGTCACTGGCCCACGCGACCACCACCAAACAAGGAAGGTAGCACCAACGGGCTGCCTCCTCACCAACCTACGTCCCCCGGAAGGTAGCACCTCCTAATACCAGCCCGGCGGAGCCCAGTCCCGAACATGGCCCTGATCAAGCAGGCCTCCACCGCCGAGTCGACGACGACGAGGATGCGGGATAGGCATCGCCGACGTCGATGCGACAACTACTTCTATATGTAGTTAAATAAAAGTAGTTTTATTAATTAAATCAACTATCTAGTTCAACTACTAAGCACTTACTATAAATAAATAAGTAGTACTTACTAAAAACAAACTACTTCTATATATAGTAAAATAAATTAGTTTATTAAATCAACTAGCTAGTTCAACTATATATAAACTACTTCTTATTTTTTTCCTTTTTCTAAATACTATGAACAAAAAAATCATTAAAATTCTATGAACAAAATTAATTACTACACATCTAATCTAAAAAAATCTAATCTAAAAAAAAATATGAACTACATATCAAAATTACTACACATCTAATCTAACAAAAAAAATCTAATTAATCTAACAAAAAAATCTAACATAATATAAACAAATTAACTACTACACATCTAATCTAACAAAAAAATATCTAATCTAACAAAAAAATCTATGAACTACATATCTAAATTAGTACACACAAATAATCTAACAAAAAAATCTAATTAATCTAACAAAAAAATCTAACATAATATAAACAAATTAATTACTACACATCTAATCTAACAAAAAAATATCTAATCTAACAAAAAAATCTATGAACTACATATCTAAATTACTACACACATCTAATCTAACAAAAAATCTAATTAATCTAACAAAAAAATCTAACATAATATAAACAAATTAATTACTACACATCTAATCTAACAAAAAATCTAATCTAACAAAAAAAATCTATGAACTACATATCTAAATTACTACACATCTAACCTAACAAAAAAATCTAATTAGTCTAACAAAAAAATGACGGTGGCCGACGTACGGCCGGCGAAGGCGACGGCGAGGTGCTCACGTACGGCCGGCGACGGCGACGGCGAGGTGCGGAGCGGGGCGGCGACGGCGCGGGCCGGGGCGGCGACGTCGATCGGGGCGGCGCGGGCGGGCTGGGCGGGGCGCGCAGGCGGCGACGGCGCGGGGCGGGGCTGGGCGGGGCGGCGCGGGGCGGCAACGGCGTCGGGGCGTGGCGGGGCGGGGCGGCAACGGCGTCGGGGCGGGGCGGCAACGGCGTCGGGGCGGGGCGGCGACGGCTAGGTGGCGGCAGGGAGACGCGCGGCGACGGGAGTGGAGCAGGAGAGATCGAAGTCGCGTTAAGTGTTGTATATATAGCAAAGGCTTTGGTCCCGGTTCGTGACACAAACCGGGACTAATGCCCCCTTTAGTCCCGGTTGGTGCCACCAATCGGGACCAAAGGCCTCTTTTCAGCAGCCCAAAGGGCGGGAAACGAAGACCTTTGGTCCCGGTTGGTGGCTCCAACCGGGACTAAAGAGAGGCATTCGTCTCGGTTGGTTCAACCAACCAGGACCAAAGAGTGGCATTGGTACCGGTTGGTGCCACCAACTGGTACCAATGGACACGCATAACTACTTTTTTATTTTCTGCAGCTGTTTTTTTTGTTGATTCTTTCTGTAACTGTTTTTTTAGTCCCACCTCGCCAAGCGAGAGGCACTCGCAGCTGTTTATAAGCCATGAGTGCAGAGACGATGACGAAGAGGCTCAATGCTCCTGCACGTTGGTTAGCTTCAAGCCTTGAGGAATACGGTAGACTGCACAAAGCTATGTGCAATGCAGTTGACACTATTCCGAAAGACTTAAAGCAAATTAACAAGCATTGCGCCTCTTTTTTATTTTTAATGACTTATTACAACTCAGAAATAAAAAGAAAAAAAATAAATATAGCAGAAAAGAAAAAAAACTATATAGAAAACTACTCAGAAATGAATAGAAGCAAAAAATAGTTGTGATTAACTGTACTAAAAAAGGAGCATAGATGCTTATTTTTAATGACTTATTACAACTCAGAAATAAAAAGAAAAAAATAAATATAGCAGAAAAGAAAAAAAAACTGTATAGAAAACTACTCAGAAATGAATAGAAGCAAAAAATAGTTGTGATTAACTGTACTAAAAAAGGAGCATAGATGCTTATTTTTAATGACTTATTACAACTCAGAAATAAAAAGAAAAAAATAAATATAGCAGAAAAGAAAAAAAAACTATATAGAAAACTACTCAGAAATGAATAGAAGCAAAAAATAGTTGTGATTAACTGTACTAAAAAAGGAGCATAGATGCTTATTTTTAATGACTTATTACAACTCAGAAATAAAAAGAAAAAAATAAATATAGCAAAAAAAACTATATAGAAAACTACTCAGAAATGAATAGAAGCAAAAAATAGTTGTGATTAACTATACTAAAAAATGAGCATAGATGCTTATTTTTAATGACTTATTACAACTCAGAAATAAAAAGAAAAAAATAAATATAGCAAAAAAAACTATATAGAAAACTACTCAGAAATGAATAGAAGCAAAAAATAGTTGTGATTAACTGTACTAAAAAATGAGCATAGATGCTTATTTTTAATGACTTATTACAACTCAGAAATAAAAAGAAAAAATAAATATAGCAGAAAAGAGAAAAAAAACTATATAGAAAACTACTCAGAAATGAATAGAAGCAAAAAATAGTTGTGATTAACTGTACTAAAAAATGAGCATAGATGCTTATTTTAATGACTTATTACAACTCAGAAATAAAAAGAAAAAAATAAATATAGCAGAAAAAAAACTATATAAAAAACTACTCAGAAATGAGCATAGATGCGCTTATAGAGGAAATTCAACTTAAATTCATAACAAATTTTAAGAGAAATTCGTATGAATTTAGGCTAAATTCCCTATATAAGGACATCTATTTTCATTTTCAGAGGAGCTTAATAAGGCAGAGAGGGAGGGGCTTATAAACCGATATGATTCCCCTTCGGTTGGCGAGGTGGGACTAAACTTTGGCCGCAACGAGGACCAACCCTTTAGTCCCGGTTGGTGGAATGGATCGGGACTAATGGCCGTCCTTTGGTCCCGGTTCAGGCCACCAACCGGGACCAATGGTGGTGGGCCAGGAGCAAGGGTCATTGGTCCCGGTTCGTCCCGCCAACCGGGACCAATGGCCCACGTGGCCCGGCCGGCCCCTGGGGCTCACAAACCGGGTCCAATGCCCCCATTGGTCCCGGTTCTGGATTGAACCGGGACTAATGGGCTGGACCGGCCTGGACCATTGGCCCCTTTTCTACTAGTGCACATCGCCGGTGATGGTGGACTTTGCCTCGGCCGGCTGCCGCATCCCGGCGCCACCGTCCTTGACCTTAGTCGCCTGGCTGAGGCTCGCGACGCCGGCCTATGCAGTGCACTCGAACTGTTCGATGGAATGCCAAAGAGAGGCTTGTTAGGCTGAAAAGCAAGCCCCACATCCAACAAACGTTTTCATGTAACGGTGTGAGAAATTGGTGCCACGTCGGACTGACTGGCGGGCCCCGTTTGTCATAAATTCACTTAAACTGAGACCGATCCGCCGATCAGTGTTTTTTGCAAAAAAAAAAAAAATACCGTAGACGTGGTGTTTTCTGCAAAAGAAAATGTATTGTAGTGTTTTTCGCAAACCTAGCCTTCAAAGTGGTGGTTTTGTGCAATTTACTCCTGTTCAATTGGTCCAGTCTAGTTAATTGTGCGATTAAAAGATGCTTTCACACATTTCTATTGATCTTTGTCTGTGTGTGCGCAAAAGCTGGTCCTAATGAGTATTCTGAATCATGTGTGTTTCTTCTGATAACATTTATTTTGACGTCGTTTGTAAGTGATCTGGTTGCTTATTTTGTTTAGAATAATGTGCAGGAGGCTCTATACCTGCACTTGAATTGACAAGAAAGTGGGAACAATTGATGTAGCTGATGCACTAGAGCTTCTCTCGCCAGATTCTGAAAACAAGGAAGTAAGCTATCTAGCACCTCTATGCGTGCTTCCATTTTTCTTAGATGTCTGTGTACTATGAGGTTTTCAGATTTATTAGATTTGTTCGCGCGAAAAAGATTTTTTGATGGGTTTATAGAGTTTTTTTTTATCACGCTTCCTTGTGAATTAGTCATTAGTAATTATGCAATTCTTGCTCTGGAGTTTCTCATGAAAAATTGCTGTATGACAAAGACATGTGTCCTTTTTTCAAGCATATATTCAATTTTGTCCTCTGTTACGCTTTAATGCTCCCTTCAAATCATATTTTAGTAGAAGTAGGGATACTCACGTTTGTGAGCTGTATCTAGTAAGCGTTGTTGCTCACTGGAGACATTTACCTTTAACTTGTTCAGAAACTTTTTGAAACAATGATTTTATCCAGTTTAATACTTGGGGAAATTTTTTGATAGCGATCTCATATTTGTGGATGGGATGAGAATATGAGATGTTTGCCTCAGCTATACTGTTCATATGCCTCCTTTATTGATGGAGAGAACTTACTGCCTGGGGAGATACTCTAGTGAACAATTTATGTGACTGGGGAGGCCACCATGTGAGTGGAGCAATTCCATGACCCCAATCCATCCATCAGCATCCCCTTTTCAAAAGAAGAGCATCCTCTTTTTTCCAAGGAAGAAAGGATCGAATTCCTTCCCCACAGGACAGAGCACGTCTCCTCCCACAGATCTTATTCCCACCGACGACCCATCTGTAAGATAACCACGGTTCCATTAGCAGCTAGTTAAACACGCCAAGAACTACACAATAACTATTAAAATGATTAATAAAAATAATTTCAAAACGGAAAACAAATAAAAGGAAACATAAGTATGATAGAAGCAAAATAAGACAAGAAAATTACGAAAAAGTACCTAAATGCACCTAGAAGCTGGAACTGTCATTGCTAAAATAAAAGAACCTGGTTACTAGTACGATCTAATTAATACTGACGGGAATGTTTTCAGGTCTAGTTAGCAACCTGACAAACCTGGAAGGAGAGAGTACGGTCTAGAAATAATATCTAGATAGAGAGAGAAGGATTGGCACTAAAATTTGGCTTTGATGCCAATAAATTCCTCCAACCGCATGACCCCATCCATCCGTCTCATTTCCTCTTTGCCAAAGAAAGAATCGAATTCCTTCCCCACAGACCACATGCATGTCTCCCTGAATTCTTTTCCAAAGAAGAGCTTAGCCTTAGCTGCTTTCCCGAATCCTATTCCCAACTTCCAAAAGCTTTGCTGCTCCCAGAAATCTCACGCCCACGTATCCCCGCTGCTCTAGCTTCACCGGCGCAACCGCCTGGTTGCACGTCTCGTCGTCGGTGCCGACCAGGTTCTGGGTACTGCTGCTGCTGCTGCTACAGCGCGGGAGCCCCTCGGCTTCCACATGCCGGTCAGGACCACGTCTTCCTCGCTGTTGCTGCGTTGCTGGTCCTGGTTTCTCAGGAGCAAGCTTGTGAAGGTAACTATGGCTGCAATATTTGATTTTGAGTTGTAACTGGTTAAAGAACAGATGTCAAGCACTCAAGCTATATTTACACACGTCTTCCTCACAAGACTTGTAAGTTGTAACTGGTTCAGGGTGTAGATTTCATTTTAGTTTTTTTTCACCCCTGTAGATTCATAAATTTCAAAAAATTGATGGAACATTTCACAAATAGGTTCAGCAAAGTTCAGATTTAGACAACACAAATTACAAGTCTTGCTGACAACTTTGTCTCCCCCCCTTAAATTCTGCAGTGCACTTGTGTTGTCCGTAAGTGTTACAATGGCGGGGCTGGTGGTCACCATGGCGATCCGCCCGCTGGTGTCCATGCTGAGGGACAAGGCGTCCAGCTACATCCTCGATGAGTACAATGTGATGGAGGGAATGGAGAAGCAACATAGGATTCTGAAACGCAGGCTTCCTATCATCCTGGACGTCATCACCGACGCCGAGGAGCAGGCCGCAGCACACAGAGAAGGAGCTAAAGCTTGGCTCCAGGAGCTCAAGACAGTGGCCTATGAGGCAAATGAAGTCTTTGACGAGTTCAGGTATGAAGCGCTCCGCCGTGAAGCAAAGAAGAATGGACACTACAAAAAGCTTGGCTTTGATGTTATAAAACTCTTCCCTACCCACAACCGTGTCGTGTTCCGTCACAGAATGGGTAGCAAGCTTTGCAGGATTCTAAAAGATATCAATGTCCTCATAGCAGAGATGCATGACTTTGGGTTGAGGCAGACATTATTGGTGTCCAATCAGTTGAGGCAGACACTGGTGTCCAAGGAGTGGAGGCAGACAGATTATGTCATCATCGACACACAAGAAATTGCCAGCAGATCCAGACACGAAGATAAGAATAATATCATCGACATACTACTTGCTGAAGCTAGCAATGCAGATCTCGCAGTAGTTCCCGTTGTTGGAATGGGGGGCCTTGGCAAGACCACATTAGCGCAACTCATATACAATGGACCTAAAATTCAGAAGCATTTTCCGTTGCAGCGCTGGGTCTGCGTCTCTGATACCTTCGATGTGAATTTGGTGGCTAAGAGTATAGTTGAAGCACCCCCCAAGAAAAATGATGATACGGACAAACCAGCACTGGATAGACTTCAAAAATTGGTCAGCGGGCAGAGGTATCTCCTTGTATTGGATGATGTCTGGAACAGAGAGGTCCATAAGTGGGAAAGGCTGAAGGTCTGTCTTAAGCATGGTGGCATGGGTAGTGCAGTGTTGACAACAACCCGTGATAAACAAGTTGCTGAGATTATGGGTGCAGATAGAACCTACAATCTCAATGTTTTGAAGGATAACTTCATCAAGGAAATTATTGATACTAGAGCATTCAGTTTAGAGATTGAAAAGCTTCCTGAGCTACTCGAGATGGTTGGTGAGATTGTGAAGAGATGTCGTGCCTCTCCTTTAGCTGCAACTGCTACTGCACTGGGATCTGTACTTCGTACCAAGACTAGCGTGGCAGAATGGAAGGCTATATCATCTAGAAGCAGTATTTGCACTGAGGAAACAGGAATTTTGCCAATACTCAAGCTTAGCTACAATGATCTGCCAGCACACATGAAGCAGTGCTTTGCTTTCTGTGCCATATTTCCCAAGGATTACAAGATTAATGCGGAGAAGCTTATCCAACTATGGATCGCCAATGGCTTTATCCCAGAACAGGAGGAAGATAGTCTTGAAACCATTGGAAAACATATTTTCAATGAGCTAGCAGCAAGGTCATTCTTTCTAGACATAGAAGAATTTAAGGGCGACGGGGAGTATTGTTTCAGAACTACATGCAAAATCCATGATCTTATGCATGATATTGCGATGTCTGTTATGGGAAAGGAATGTGTCGTTGCAATTAAGGAACCAAGTCAAATCGAGTGGCTTTCGGATACTGCTCGACACTTGTCCTTGTCATGTGAAAAAACAGAAGGTATTTTGAATGATTCTTTGGAGAAAAAATCCCCTGCGATTCAAACACTGATATGCGATAGTCCTATTCGAAGCTCATTGAAGCATTTATCAAAATACAGCTCTTTGCATGCGTTGAAGCTCCGTATGTGGACAAAATCATTTGCACTGAGATCGAAGTATCTACACCACCTGAGGTATCTTGATCTCTCGTGCAGTGATATCAGATCACTTCCTGAAGATATAAGTATTCTATATAACCTGCAAACGCTGGACCTTTCCAACTGCTCTTATCTTGATCGACTTCCGAGGCAAATGAAGTATATGAGTTCCCTCCGCCACCTATATACTCATGGATGTCCGAAGCTGAAGTGCATGCCCCCAGAATTAGGAAAACCCAATAAGCTGCAAACGCTTACATGTTTCGTAGCAGCAGCAGTTATTGGACCAAATTGCAGTGATGTTGCAGAGCTGCAGCATTTAAACCTTGGTGTCCAGTTAGAGCTACGTCGGATAGACAATGTTACAGAAGCAAAAGCAAAAGTGGCAAACCTTGGAAAGAAGAAGGATCTCAGAGAACTGACATTAAGACGGACTTTTCTGTTTGTGACAACAAGGTGCTCGACAATTTTGAACCACATGATGGGCTAGAGATTTTGAAGATATATTCCTATGGAGGAGAGTGCATGGGTATGTTGCAAAACATGGTTGAGATCCATCTATTTCATTGCAAAAGATTGCAAGTTTTGTTCTGATGCAGTTCAATCTTCACTTGTCCAAAACTGAAGGTGCTTACGCTAGAACATTTGTTGGGTTTTGAGAGATGGTGGGAAAAAGATGAGAAGCAAGAAGAACAGACAATATTTCCTGTGCTTGAGAAGTTGTTTATTAGTAATTGTGGAAAGTTGATAGCATTACCTGAAGCACCATTGCTGTGAGGACCTTGTGGTGAAGGTGGTTATACATTGGTACTCTCAGCATTTCCTGCCCTAAAGGTACTCAAAATGAAAACCTTGGAGAGATTTTAGAGATGGGATGCAGTCAAAGAGACTCAAGGAGAACATATATTGTTTCCTCGGCTTGAGAAACTATCGGTTAAAGACTGCCCCCAGCTGATAGATTTACCTGAAGCACCATTGCTTCAAGAACCATGTAGTGAAGGTGGTTATAGATTGGTACGTTCAGCCTTTCCTGCCTTAAAGGTGCTGGAAATGATATGCTTGGGGAGCTTCCAGAGATGGGATGCAGTCGAAGGTACATTGTTTCCTCAGCTTGAGAAATTGTCAGTCCATAAATGCCCAAAACTGGTAGCATTGCCCGAAGCACCAAAACTCAGTGCACTATACATTGAAGATGCCAAGCAAGAGATCTTCCACTGTGTAGACAGGTATTTATCTTCATTGACCAATTTGACACTATGGCTAGAACACACAGAAACAACATCATAGGTTGAATGCACTTCAATTGTGCCGGTGGAGAGCAAGGAGAAATGGAACCAGAAATCCCCTCTTTCACTTATGAGGCTAAGATGTTGCAACTCATTCTTTGGAGATGGTGCACTAGAGCCATGGGACTATTTTGTACATCTTGGAGAGCTGGTAATTTACAGATGTGGTGTGCTCGTCCACTGGCCAGATAAAGCATTCCCGGCTTGGTATCCTTGAGGCGATTGGAGATTAGAAACTGCAAAAATCTGACTGGATATGCAGAATCTCTTGAGCCATCAACATCCGAAAGGAGTCAATACCTGCCAGGTCTGGAGTCCCTTAATTTATATGATTGTGCAAATTTGGTAGAGATGTTCAACGTCCCAACATCTCTCAAGAAAATGTTTATTACTAGCTTCATGAAGCTTGAGTCCATATACGGCAAGCAGCAGGTCATGTCAGACTTACTCCAAGGATCTTCTTGCAGTGAGGCAATCATACCTGCAGCTGTATAAGAGTTTCCATCCTCACCCATGAATCACTTTTGTCCATGCCTAGATCATCTTCATTTATATATATGTGGAAGCTTACCAACGGTTTTGAACCTTCCTCCGTCCTTAAAATACATTCGTATTGCTAGATGTAGTAGTATTCGAGTCCTATCATGCCAGCTGGGTGGGCTTCAGAAACCAGAAGTCACTACCTCTATAAGCAGAAGCCCTACCATGCCAGAGCCACCACCAGCTGCTGCAGCTACACGAGAGCATTTACTTCCTCCCCATATCAATACTCTAGGAATAAAGGACTGTGATGGCATGTTGGGGACTCTCCTTCTGCCTGCACCACTCAAAAGACTGGCAATTATTGGCAACCGTGGGTTGACATTGTTGGAGTGTCTGTTGGTAGAGCACCCCCCATCGCTGGAATTCGTTCATCTTAAAAGATGCAGTACCTTGGCATCCCTACCGAATGAACCACAAATATACAGATCTCTCCAAGGGCTTGAAATTAAAGGTTGTCCTGCTATAAAGAAGCTCCCTAGATGCCTGCAGCAGCAACTGGGCAGCCTCAGGCTCAAATAGAGAGGACTAGATGACCGTCATGAAGGTATGCTTGCAGCACGTCCTTCTATCACTAGTGCAGAACCGGCCTTTAGTGCCTGTTCGTGACGGCCTTTAGTGTCGGTTCGACAACCGGCACTAAAGAGTGGGGACTAAAGCCCCCCCCTTTAGTACCGGTTCGTCACGAACAGGCGCTAAAGTGCAAACACGTGGCACGAGCCAGACCCTGGTGCGCGTAGGGCTTTAGTACTGGTTGGTAACACCAACCGGTACTAAATGTTTGGGTGTCTTTTTAGTTTTTCCTTTAGTTTTGTGTTTTCAATTTAATTTAGTGATTGTTTTACATTATAATGAGTTGTTAAATCATTAGGTGAAAGTATCGCGGATTAGTTTCGACCGAAGGATATAGCTAGCTATAAGTGATCAAGTATATGTCATATCGATATTATACTTGATCACGTAATTAGGTGATCAATTATAATATATATATGGATATGGCATATATATACTTGATCACTTAGGTAGGATCCATCCAGCTGAAACTAATCTGTGGTTTCTTTCATTAAATGATATAATAACCCATCATCATCATCATATTAATATAAAAACTCTTGCATCGATCATATCATCAACATGAGTATATGTATACTCTAGCTAGCTAGCTAAAAATCATTGTAGTCGTCATTATCACTATTTTATCATCATAGTCATTACCGCTATCTAATCACCACCAACAGTAGCTTAAAGAAGAAACATTCACTTGTACCAGAAGAAAAAATATCATCGAGTTCAACATTATTGTTATGATATTATAAGCGTTCATATATATATATATATATATATATATATATATATATATATATATATATATATATATATATATAACACCACAAAAGTAAATCACTATTTGAGATTAAGTTCAGAACGAAGAACACGGACATGAAAGGACAAGTACTAAGAGCAGCATGAACTAGCTAAATCACTCCTGCTAGCTACTCTCTCTGGTAAAATAGCATAGAACATGTATAGCTCTCCTGATTCATCATACTGGAGCATGCAGATGAACCTGTCTCCTAATCATGGGCTGCGCTTCTCATTGCTGCCCCCTAATACTTCTCTGCGATCGTTAGCAATTTTCCTCCAATCTTTTACTATTAAGCATTCATCGCTTCTAGAAATCCTGAATGCATTCATGTGCAATGCAGGATATCTTGGTCGTAAGCTAACAATTGACATGCGACCTTTAGTCTCGATCCCCTGAGGCACAACTGTCATCGGAAGTCCCTGTTGAAGAACATCGTATAGTACTTAATTAATATACTTAGCAATGAAAGTTTAGCAAAAAAATATGTATGCAAAAGATGCACTGAGGAGAAATAGTAAAAATCTTACCATCATTCCTAAATAGATATGACCGTAGTTCAATACCATCACTATTGGTCGCACGTTTTGAGTACTAACATTTCTAAGTGTAGGAAGAAAATTTGTCTTGACAGTATGAAGATCCTCAAGCCATGAAACATAATGACTTATCTCCTCGCAATTTAGTTCAGCTCCGGGACAATAGTAGGTCATGTCCACCAAGCGTCGGACATGTTTGCTTGAATGGAAATAAGCTGTCAATAGAAATTAGTTGTCAATTATTTTTGAATAAGCAATATCAAAGACAAAAATATAGTTGAGAAGAATTCATATAATGGTAGAACTGGAGGTGTCTGCATATCGACCCATATGTCTCTATTATCTTCAATATCTTCTTCCGGACAAATATCAAAGGTGATAACCATACAAGGCTCAAATGCATAAGCCTTGCATAGTGCTTGCCAAGTTTTGCATTCAAAATAGGTGTACGTGTGTGCATTGTATACTTTGACGTTGAAAGTATAATCATGCTCAGTTTTCAGGTAAACTCTCTTTACCTCCATAGTTTCCATATCCTTGAAACCTATCTTATCCAAGACAAAAATTCTTGCATGGCAGGGGATGCGCTAGTAGAATAGTGAAAATTAAAAATTATAAGTCAGGCAAATGAAGCATATATAAGTCATGCTTAATTACGAAAATAGACTTGTCGTTATGACTTACTGTATCGAATTTGAAGGTCTCATTCAGCTTGATGCTGAATCACCTATCATCAACAAGGAAATTTCTGTCGCACTGGCCGCTTTGGTCTTCACAGTATTCGCACATAATGAAATTTTTTCCGTCGTCAGACGACATTTCCTATGTTCATATTAGGCAAAACATTAAACACTTACTAAAAATAAACTAGTTCTATTATAATTCAACTAGTTCAACTAAACATTTACTAAAAATAAACTAGTTATATTAATTCAATTAGCTCAATTAAACATTTACTAAAAATAAACTAGTTCTATTAATTCAACTAGTTCAACTAAGCATTTACTAAAAATAAATTAGTTCTATTTTAATTCAACTAGTTCAACTAAACATTTACTAAAAATAAACTAGTTATATTAATTCAATTAGTTCAACTAAGCATTTACTAAAAATAAACGAGTTCTATTATAATTCAACTAGTTCAACTAAACATTTACTAAAAATAAACTAGTTATATTAATTCAATTAGTTTAACTAAGCATTTACTAAAAATAAACTAGTTCTATTATAATTCAACTAGTTCAACTAAACATTTACTAAAAATAAAGTAGTTATATTAATTCAATTAGTTTAACTAAGCATTTACTAAAAATAAACTAGTTCTATTATAATCCAACTAGTTCAACTAAACATTTACTAAAAATAAACTAGTTATATTAATTCAATTAGTTCAACTAAGCATTTACTAAAAATAAACTAATTCTATTATAATTCAACTAGTTCAACTAAACATTTACTAAAAATAAACTAGTTATATTAATTCAATTAGTTCAACTAAGCATTTACTAAAAATAAACTAGTTCTAATATAATTCAACTAGTTCAACTAAACATTTAGTAAAAATAAACTAGTTATATTAATTCAGTTAGTTCAACTAAGCATTTACTAAAAATAAACTAGTTCTATTATAATTCAACTAGTTCAATGAAACATTTACTAAAAATAAACCAGTTATATTAATTCAATTAGTTCAACTAAGCATTTACTAAAAATAAATTAGTTCTATTAATTCAATTAGTTCAACTAAGCATTACTAAAGATAAACTAGTTCTATTAATTCAACTAATTCAACTAAACATTTACTAAAAATAAACTAGTTATATTAATTAATTCATCTAAACAATAAAAAACGGAAAATAAGTAAAAAAATGTGTGTGTGTGTGTATGCCTGTGTGTGTAGTGTGTGTGTGTGTATGTGTGGATCCGTGTGTGTGTGTGTGTATGTGTGTATGCGTGTGTGCGTGTATATGTGTGTGTGTAGTGTGTGTGTGTATATATGTGTGTGTAGTGTGTGTGTGTGTGTGTATGTGTGTATGCGTGTGTGTATGGAGCGGGCGCGTACGGGCGGCTGGGGCGGCGAGGGCGGCGGGGACGCCGACGACGTGCGGCGGGGGCGACGGCATGGTGGCGTGGCGGCGTCGGCGTCGGCTAGATCGATGTCTCGCGCGAGAAGTGAAACGAAGTGGCGACGATAACTGATTTTTCATAAGTGTAGTATATATAGAAGGGGACTTTAGTACCGGTTGGAGGCTCCAACCGATACTAAAGGCCAATTTTGGCCAGACCAAGCGGCGGGAAACGAGGGCCTTTAATACCGGTTGGTGGCTCCAACCGGTACTAAAGGGTAACACATTAGTACCAGTTGGAGCCACCAACCAGTACAACTGGTCGTGCGCTGCCACCCGCAGTGCTCTACTTTTAGTCCCACCTCGCCGAGCGAAGGGCAGCCGTATTGGTTTATAAACCCAGTCGCGGCTGCCATTTTGAACTCCTCTATATAGTAGGCTTCTGGGCCTAAGTAGGGCGCGCTGCCCTGTGAGCCTGCTGGCCCTTCAGGGCATGTATTTGCACACCCTAGGTCTGTCAGGCCCACCGGGCAGCGCCCCAATTTTTTTTATATAATTTTTTTCCTGCATTATTTATTTTCTTCTATTTAGTTTTGAGTAATTTTTTATATAGTTTTTTTCTTTTCTGCTTTTTTTCTTCTATTTATTTCCGAGTAGTTTATTTTGCTGTATTTAGTTTCTTTGTAAATATTTTTGCTTTATATAGTTTTTTTCCTTTCTGCATTATTTAATTTCTGCTATTTATTTTAGAGCTCTGATGTAAACAAATCGGTGACTGAATAACAGCAAATGATGTCAGAACATGTTGGAAATTAATGAAGACCAAATGCTTGTGATAGTTTGAAAAATAACATATTTAAATTGTGCATCTGAACGCAAAAAAAATACATTGATCAGTACCGCCTTTCAGCCAAAACGCGCTACTGCTACAGAGAAGTACATATAAAAAATACATTGATCATCAATGATCTTTTTGTATAGAATCTAAATCATCAATGGGAATCTACCACCGATTTAAGAACCGGTGAAGACTCCTATTGCAGCCACAGATCCTACACATAGAGTTCAATGAAGACCAAATGCTTGTGATAGTTTGAGAAGTAACATATTTATGTGGTCAAATTCTTGTTAGGGGAGCGAGGTGGGACTAAAAATAGCGCCTGCCACAACCTCTTTAGTACCGGTTCGTGCCACGAACCGGTACTAAAGATGCTGGTGCCCGGCAAGCACCTTTAGTACCGGTTCGTGGCACGAACCGGTACTAAAGATTCGCAATGAACTGATACTAAAGGTCTCCTCCCGCCTAGTCATTTGAACCGGCACTAATGGACGCATTAGTGCCGATTCATATGCAAACCGGTACTAATGTTTCTCATATTTGACCCTTTTTCTACTGGTGTATCTTTGCCATATTTAATAAACAGATGCAGTCATCCATTCCATTGAATCTACCACGCCAGCATGTTTGTACAAGTTTGTTCTCAATTATTTTACTTCCGTACGGTATAGATTTTTATGTTACATTAGTTTTGTACGTGTTTGTTCTGACGCCATTTGCGATATGTGCAGTGATGGCACTTAAACCAAAGACATGGAAGGAGATACCAAGACTAGTCCGTGAGGGGAGGCATGCCGCTCGAGAAGCCAAGGAGCGCCAGCAATCCATCATGCAGGAGTAAACAGGTCGGAAACCACGTAGAAAGGGCATGGATTTTGTTTGCTCTGGATAATGTACAAGATTATGTCGTGATTGTAATCAATCGGCTTTGTTGAGCTTTGGCCTCTACCTTGTAGAGATATTTGTAATGCGAATCAAAAGAATTTCTCCGGTTCAGCAGAAGTTAGGATAATATACTCACTTGTGTGTCTGAGCTATCGATGTATCAATTTGTTTTTGCTTTGCTTCGTTAACTGAGAAGACACCAGCTTGTTCAATAAACTTTTTCAACTGTGGCTTTATCTGTGGATTTTCTTGGATGATAGTCCTGATCCCT
Organism: Triticum aestivum; assembly: GCF_018294505.1. Lineage (NCBI taxonomy): Eukaryota > Viridiplantae > Streptophyta > Magnoliopsida > Poales > Poaceae > Triticum > Triticum aestivum. The sequence continues at coordinate 636,733,869 of NC_057795.1, forward strand.
TATTGTTGCTCTGCTCTGCTCTGCTAGGGGAATGGCCCGTGATTGCTTCTACAACTGAAATGTGCCGCAGTCGCTCTCGGTCTGCGGTGTAGGGCAACTACTGCTTGGCGTCGAGCCAAGCATCTCTGAACCAACATCCTAGGCAAAGACCATCACATCTTGTTCTGGTTTGCTCCTGCCCAGCCAAGGGAGGAAAACAGGGAAGAAACAACGTAGAAAGGGCATGGTAGTTTCTTTTATTTTGCTTCAGAAAATGTACCAATTTATGTCATGATTGTTATCTGCTCCGTTAAACTTTGACCTTTATCTTGTTCAAGATTCAATACTTGCCAGGTTTATTAGAAGCTGGGGTACTTGTAATGTGAGCTATATATATCTAGTTTCAGCCTCGTTACTTCAGTTGAGAAGACAATGGCTTTTAACTTGTCCAGATGGTGCTACACTAGTATTTAAACTGTGATTTGTTTATTTGCTCAGGTGCCTTTTTTCCGGATCAAGTACGAGCTGGGAAAAGCTCAGGTGGTGTGTGAACTTTCTGGCCCTGCTTGCTTGACGGGAAGCTTTACAGACATATAGTGAGGTGCGGGAGCAGCAGTTTCATCGTATGTAAGATGGTTAAGCAGCAGCAGCAGATGTCAGTGAGGCCGGCTGTATGTGCAGTTGAGAAACTTATCGAGATCGATAGTTGAATTGCTCTGCCTTGCTGCAAAACTGTATGTTTTCCTGTGGAGGAATGAATTTCAGTTTCTGAATTTGTGAGCTACTCCTATGTACTATCTAGTTTCAGCATCTTTTATTTAGCTTAGAAGACATTTAGTGTTGACCATTTTAACGTGTTCAGAACTCGTACGTACAGATCAGGTAGTACAAGTTGGTTATTGGGGAGATAAGATGTTTCAATAAATAATATATATAAATTAATACTACATGCTGTATTTGATCATTGTATATTGGCTGAATATATTTATGAATAATCTGAGAAGCAGAATATAATGAACAAAATTTCCCATGCATGTTGTGGTGGCCTCTTGATAAGGTGACATTGTGGTGAGATAAGATGTGTACATGTTGAGATCAATAGAGTTGTGTGGACCGACTAACAACGAAAAACTGCTTTCCATGCATGTCGAGGTGGTCCTTTCATGATGTGGCATGTGTGGCGAGGTGACATCTCAGCATGTTAAAATAAATAAGGGTAGTTTTCATATGAATGCAAACAAGAGAGAACAGTTAGCTGTTGGTATTGGAACTTGGAAATGACTTCATGCGATACTAATGGATAACGGTTACTTGTGTGACAATGACAAGGACCTGCTGACGTAGTGGAGAGTATAGCTATGTTGTAAGCTTTCCTCTAGATGATCGAAGTCCGAATCATGTTTCTGATATTTAACTTTCTTATTATGCCCATGAGGTTTATACATTGAGATATTGGAGGAACTACCACACATTTGCAAAGCAGCTATGGCTACTAAGATCATGCTTTTGTTTCTTCTCCTGCTGCTCTCCTTGTCAGAGTCCACCACCCCTTACAAAGTGTTAGATTTCAACATGGCGACCCAGAGCATCCAGCAGGCACTGGCTCCTCGCCTTCCAGCGGTTCCTCGGGCGAAGAGGATACTCGTCTAGGCGGAAGTAGATGTGCTGAAGCAGTCTCTCGTCTCCTTGATGACTGCACTCACGGACGGCCTCAACGTTCGCCGCATCCCAGACACGAAGGCCGAAGCTGTTGCTACCGTGCGCTTCCACGACGTGGGCGAGCAGGTCCACTATTGGCCCAGTCCCTCTCGCTGACGAACTATCCACCTGCAGTGTAAAGCTAACCTTAACTATCTAACCGATCTTTCGGTGGATGTGTAGTACTAGCACTAGTACTTCCGGCTGGAGCAACCTAGCAATTAATCTGTGCTTCAATCTTTTGGACCAAGCAAGGCAAGCAAACCTGATTGTTTGATGGCCACAGGGGCGTATCGCTCTAGTTCTTTTATTGCTTTCAACCCCCCCCCCCCCCCCTCCCACGCGGCTGTGTTGCTTTGTTGCTTTATATTAAAAAAAATCTGTACCAAACCGAATAGTTTAGTAGGATGAACACAATCGATCTAGAACGTTGTTCATGTACAAAATCCGCACATGTTCTGTTGAAGGAACACAATTCATGTGGATTTTGTACATCAACAGTCATTTACTATCAATAATTTCCCATTTTGTGCCTCAACTTTCTCTAATATTTCATTCCTAATCTCTCAAGGGAGCTGAAAACTTGACTAAAATTCTCGCAGAAAAAGAAGAGAACTCAGTTAAAGTCAATATGGATTTTTCACATCTTTCATGATGCAATGAATCTGGAAAGCTGTCTGTTGTTTACTTGGTAGTCAATTGATGTTAACTATGAATGGGGGGGCCTTTGTTTGTGCAACTGCTTCTGATTCGCAGGTTCTAGCCCTTCCAGCAGTGGAATCATAAACAAAGAGCAAGCTTCCGAACACGGTTCCTCCAGAATCGATTCTGCAAATGAATTGCGAGTGAGCCCAAAGTCAGAAGCATCAAAATCGCTAATTCCGGAGCTTAGGCAGCCTATTTTCGAATCTGCCCAAAAGCAAAATGCACTACAGGAAGTTTGGTCACTTTGGATAATTCAAGATTAGCCTGCTTGAAAATGCGTTTGTCGTTCCACAACTCTCTCATTTAGTAACTTTCACCATACATGCAAGTAGAATGGTCACATGCTAAAAATGCCTTGACAAACAATTACTGAATGATAAATCACATTCTCACAGTATATGAGTTTCATAAAGAGCTAACAAAGATGAGAGATATGTAAGTCTCGTAGATACAGTGGCGGAGCTTCAAAGAAAAAGTTGGGCGGGCCAAGTTAAAGAAGAGCACAATGTTTTTAGGCATATATGTCAACAAACAAGTTAATGGCCAGATAATCATATTCTACATCATTAGCAACATTGTTTCAATGATCTTCATGTACTAAAGCACGGTTAACAAAAAGTATTAAGCATTAGGTATAAACTCTTAAGAAAAAATAGCTTTTTATCTTCCATTTCTACATATAAATTAGTAATAAAATGCATTAATTATGCTCGGTTCAACCAATGGACAACAAAAACAGACTACTCCAAGTTAGGGCATCTCCAGCCGCGCCCCCAACAGGCCCCCCCAGGCCACTTTTTCGGCGCCGGCGCCAAAAAAATGGCCCAGTCGCGCCCCCAGGACGCCGAAAATCGCCGGTTCGGACCTTTTTTCCGCCCAGCGGTCACAGGCCGAACCCGGCGCGCTGGGGAGCCGTTGGGGGCTCCGGCGCTAGGGAAAAGCACGCCTGGCCCACACCGACAGGGGAAAAGTCAAGGTTTTTTCCCCCGACTCGCCTCGCACCCCCCCGCCCCTCGGCCACCACTAGCTATATCCCGGCGACGGCCGCCGGCCTACTCCGCTCAGACTTGGTCGAAAGATCAAATGTGGGATATCATGACTTGCTGTGTCATATTGCACAACATGATCATCGAGAGCGAGCAAGAAGACCCAGTGTTTGACATTGAACCATACTACAGGCAGGGTCCTCTAGCCGAAGTTGATCACCAGCTACCGGCAACTTGGACTGCCTATCTCAGTATGCGTCAGGAGATCTGACACCCACAGGTGCATCATTAACTGCAGAAAGATCTGATTGAGCACCTATGGAGGCTCAAGGGGGACGCCGGGTGATGAAATACGAGTTTTTATTTGTTGAACTATATAATTTGTATTGAACTATTTGTTGTTGTAGTATTTTGTTGAAGTATTTGATTTTTCTATGATGAAATATGTGATAAGGAATAATTGTGTTGATAATTGAACGCCGAGACACGGCGAAACTATGCCGAATATGGGCCTATTCTCGCCCATATGGGCCGTTTATTCGCCGAAATTGGGCTGCAAAGTGGGCCAATTTCGGCGCCTGGGGCGAGCTGGGGGCGACGACTGGGCGCAAAACCGCCCCCAGCGCCGAGTGTATCGTCGGCTCGCCCCCAGGGGGCGATTTCTATGCGTCCTGGGGGGGCCAATGGCTGGAGATGCCCTTACCCAGCGGCACGGTTGTCACTTAGGGCATCTCCAGCCGTTGGCCCCCCAGGGGGCGTCTAAAAGCGCCGCCTGGGGGTGAGCCGGCGCAAAAAATGGCCCTGGGGGCGAGTCGGTCCCCAGCCGTCGGCACCCAGGGCCGCCCCCAGGCGCGTATTAAAAAAAAGGGCCGTTCGGCGAAGTTATGATAAAAAGTAGTTAAATTTCGGCTAAGCATGGCAAATTTCGGCGAAATTCGCGCATTTTCATTACATTAACCTAATCTAAAACAGAAAGGGGCTGAAGTCGTCGCCGCCATCGTCGTCGTCGGCCTTCTCCTCCTTGACACGGGCGCCCCTGCTGGACCCGGCGTCGCCATGGCGGACTGGCGGCGGCGCGTCGTCGTCGTCGTCGTCGCTGTCGCGTAGGACGACGACCCCGTCTTCATCGCGGCCGCGTCGGCGCTCCTCGAAGCGGCGTAGGGCGGCGCACTGGCGCTCCTTCACCTTCTCCCGGCGCGCCTTCTCCATCGCAATGGAGTCCTGCCGCGCCCATTCTAGGGCCGCGTCGTCGTCGTCGAACTCCGCCTTCACCGGCTCCAGCCCCGGCTCCGTCTTCACCGGCGCCAGCCCCGACTCCGTCTTTGGCTTGACGAAGCGCGGAGGAGCCGACGAGGAGGAGGCGCGCCGGCCGCCCTCGTTGATGACGATGCCGGCGCTGCGAGTGCGACAGCCGAGCGGCGACTCCGCCGCGGGCTCGGCCTTGACGCCGAGCAGGGCCAGAGTGCCGGAGGAGTGCGATGAGGATCGGGAGGAGGAAGAGGAGGATGAGGACCCGAACCTCCTTGGCGCCCATGGCCCGACGCGTCGGTGCTACGCCGGGGGGTACGCCAACGGCGGGTCGTTGCCGCCCTCGAGGTACGTGAGCACGCCCTCGAGTGTACGGCCGGGGACGCCCCACCAGAGGTAGCGCCCCTCACTGTTCTGCCGGCCGCCGACCACCGGCGCGCCGTTGGTGGACGCCAATCGCTGATGCTGGCGGCGCTCGAAATACGCCGCCCAGGCCGCGTGGTTGTCGGCGGCGTACTGGGGGAGGGAGAGTTGGGCGTCGGTGAGGGACGCACGCACGATCTCGACCTCCTCGGCGAAGTACTTCGGCTTCGCCACGGCGTCGGGAAACGGGGGAATGGGCACTCCCCCGGCGCTGAGTCTCCACCCCATTGGCCCGGCGCGCATGTCCGGCGGCGCCGGGATGTTCGCCTGGAACAGGAGCCAAGACTCCTGTTCGCGGAGCGAACGGCGGCCGAAGCCGTTGGCCGCCGCCTCGTCTCCGGGGAAGCGTTCTGCCATGGCGAAGGCGGGGCTGGGCGGGCTCGGGAGAGGTAGAGGGGGGGAGGGGCTGGGCGGCGGCGCTCGGGAGAGGCAGGGGGAGGGAGGGGCTGGACGGCGGCGAGGGGCGGGGCTGGTGTGGGCACAGGCGAGTGGAGGCCGCCGGCTTTTATAGCCGGGCCGCGCCCGTGTGTACGCGTGCGAGGGAGGGGAGGCGTCAGCGCGCCGTCCCGTGAAGCGCCGCTCGTGAGGCGTCAGCCTTGCCATTGATTCCCCGCGGGAACCGAGGCCGTTGGGGGAAGACGAGGCGCCGAGTCGCTGACGCGGCTGGCCCGTGTCTTTTTCGCGCCAAAACAGCTCGCCCCGGCTTCCCCGGGCGCCCCCCAGCGCGCCGAATTCGGCCTGGGTCCGCCGGCGCTGTTTTCGGCCCAAGCCGGCGAAAATCGGGCTCCTGGGGGCGCGACTGGGCCGTTTTTTCGGCGCCGGCGCGAAAAAATCGCCTGGGGAGGCCTTCCTGGGGGCGCGGCTGGAGATGCCCTTATGAGGAGGTAAACTGGAATAAGTGCATAGTTATATAAAATATCATGAAAATCCTGGGCGGGCAATGGCCCGGTTTAGCCCCAATGAAGCTCCGCCCCTGCGTATATACCCATGCCTTGGGATGTCAAGGTGAGTGTGATATGAATTCAGAGTTGTTTCTGTGTTTAGCTTCAGTCCATATAAAATATTGGAGGAAAACAAAAATGTGAGAGTCAAAGGGGTGAAGGAAAAATGAGTTGATAGCTAGAAGCAATGTCTTGTTTTGGTTTCCCCACTATCAAAAGTCGGCATCCCGTTTAGCATGAACTATCCTCACAGTAATATAATTGGGAGCCGTGGAGACATTTCGTAGCCTCGATGGTGTAGTAGTCATCGATGGTGAGTTGGACATCAATAGAGAAAGGAGAAAGCATCACTTAAAGATTAGTTGTTCTACACTCTTTTTCACTCTTAACGTTTGATAGCTGCAGCTATGGTAGAATACATATGTTGCCAAAATTTGAACTTGTGTCACACTGACGGATGTGGACAACAGTGTGACTGTCAAAACTGAAGCACTGGACAAGACAACGGGCAGGTGACCGAAACTGACAAATTGAATTTGTTCCAGTGTTGGGCAAGGCAAAGGAGAAGGCGTACACGGGTGATGACGCGTAGCTGGCGCTAGAGATTGGTCAGCGTGTGTGGTGGTTTTGTTATAAGCCCATAGACGTGTTTGATCCAATCATGAATGAAGATCAAATTTGTTGTGCCTCTCTCGTCTGTTCTTCCTCTCCAAGTATATCTATTCCTCCCTTTATTTAATTTTCTGCTATTCTTGTCGATCGCTGTTACATCTAGCCCCATCACAGGTTAGGTCATAACACTCTGGTTGTTCAATTTACAATTATAAGTCCATTTTTTATACCTGGCAGTTCCTAACATTGTGCAACATGGGCTTATGTGTTTTTTTAAGTTAAAAAATTCATGTAGCTAGTTGATGGACTACTCTTATTCCTCGATAGACTACTCTTGCTCTTACTTCCTAGTCTACGGATGGTACATGCAACTGCAACTAACACAATATGTAACACAACGGCAATGGGTCTTAATTAAGTTAGTCCATAAGGAAAGGATGTGGATTTGGGCAGCCAAGGTTCGTCTACATGTTTTTCTTTTACAAAAGTGGGTACAACAAATGTGGAAAATTCCATTTCTTTCCTCATTATGCTAATACTGAAGGGAGCCGAAAAGTTGTTAAATGAGACAGATTTCCATTTCATGCATCTTTCATGCTGCAATGTACATGGGAAATTGTTTTTTTTGTCACTTCCCAGTCAAGTGATGATAAGTAGGACCAAAACTACCATAAGATGCATATTGACCTCTGTTTTTTTTACAGTGGTTCATATTCAGTTCTTCTACTACATGCGGTTGGCTACTTTGGCACATTCAATATTAACCTGTTTGCAAATGCAACTGCCGTTTGACCACTCTCATTTAGGTGCTCCTCTCCATTTCTCTCATGTGGTTTCCATCCAACAGATCACGATATTTCCATTCACATTGTTTTCTTTCAAGACACAGAAAGTAAACATGAAAGTAGAATGCACACGTCATTCTGCGGTCTACTCAGATGATAAAATGGTCATGCTAAATGGCTTGCCCAACATGTATCCCATGCCCACAAATGACTTGCTCAACATATATTCCATGCCCACAATATATTTGTTTCAGCAGAAGAGCTAACAAGACAAGAGATGTGTAGAAATATTATATATATGTACCCCTGCCTTAGGATGTCAAAGTGAGTGTGATATGAATCCAGTTTTGCTTCTGTCTTTAGCTTCAGTCCATCTGAAATATTGGAGGAAAACAAAAACAGGAGAGCAAAGGAGATGAAGTTAAAAGAAGCAAAAAAACACGGACAATGTGGTGTCTTTAGCTTCATTCCACTTGAAGTCAGATTACCATTTTACAGGATATGCGTCTGGTACAGAAATTGGTAGCCGTGGTGTCACATCCCTAGCTTCTGGCATTGCTCTAGCCTAGCTTCATGTGTGCATCATGTCTATATTTTTTAAACTTAAATTGAGGAATATTGGAAGCCTCAAAACCCTAAATAAAAGAGGGGCAAAAACCCTAGAAATCTTATTCATTGCTCCAAATGGCTCTTCTTAAAATGTTTGATAATTTTTGGTAAGGGTTCTGGTCCCAACCAAAATATTGAACATTTTTAAGGATTTATTTTTGGGACTTTGAATTTAAATCATAGCTATTTGAATTGGACTTATATCTACTGTTAAATAAATATAGGTCCAATAATTCTGAAATATTTTGTGGAGCATTGTTTTAATTCTTTTAGCTCCTAAAAATATTGTCAGAAGCAAAATAAATTGAATTGGTTTCAAAACCAAATTCAAAACAAACCTGCAAAATAGAAAACAGAGTTAAAACAAAACAGAGAGAAAAAAATAAAAGGAGTGAAGCCTACCTGGCCTCACCCGTGCAGCCCACCAGCCGGCCCAGCTCCCCCCCTGGCCGGCCCAGCCCACCCGCGCCTTCCCTGTCGTCTTCCTCCTCGGACAGAAGGACGAGGGCGTGTGCCCGACGCTCGCCGGCACGCGCGCGCGCCACCTCCCCCCCCCCCTGCTGGCCACCTCCTGCTTCCCCGGACTCCCTCGATGCCCCGGACGAAGCCACGCAGCTGCCCCGCACCGCTCTCACTCTCCCTCGCCCTCCTCTTCTCCCCCTGCTCTCTCTCCCTCTCACCCGAGAACCACCGCCGCCGCCGACGGGCATCACCGTAGCCACTGGCCTCCCCTCGCCTCCCCGACCCGCTTCCGAGCTCCGCCACAACCCCCTCCACCTCCTCGTTGAGCTACGGACCTCCCGGACGTGCTGCAACCCCGCCACCATCGCCGTTTCCGTCGCCGGCCACCGAAGTTCGCCGCGGTCAATTCGCCGCCTCCGCCGCCTCCCCGAGACCACCGAGCTGCTCATCGACCTCGCTGTGAGCTCCTCTTCCATTTCCCCTTCTCCCCGCGCTCGTTCCCGCATTCCAGCCGCCTTCTCACCGGAGCCGATTGCTCCTCGCCGCCGGCCATGGCGCTGCCGTGGCCAGGGTCACCCCAGCTAGCGCCCGAGCACGTTACCGAGTTCGCCGCCCTCCCAGGAGCCCACAGAGCCTTTCCGTTTCCCCTCTAGTGCACCGCAGCGCCGCGTTCGACCTTGGCCGAACTCCGGCGGCCACCTAGGTCGACGCCGGCGCCGATTCCGGCCGCCCCGACCCCAACCGACTCCACAGGAAGACGCGGCGCCCTCCCAGCTACCCGTAGAGCCTCTCCGCCGCCCGAATGGTCGCCGGAGGAGCGATCCCGAAGCCCTCCGCCGTGCCTGTTGCCGCCGGCGTTGAGCCGCCGGCCTGTTTGGGCCATTTGACCGGGGTTTGACCTCCCCCTGTGTCACTGACATGCGGGACCAGCCCGCCTAATTAATCTAGGTTAGTTTAAGTTAAAACGCTAACTAACCCAGTTAGTTAGGTTAGTCACTGACACGGAGGACCCACTGGTCAGTTTGACCTGGGCTGCCCGTTGACTCGCTTACGTCATGCTGACGTAGTGCTGACGCAGTAAATTCATTTTCTGAAATTATTTTAATTCTAAATATTCAGGAAATTCCAGAAAATGCCCTAAACTTCAATAAATCATAGAAAATTAACCGTAACTCCAAATTAAATAAATTATATATGAAAAATTATCAGAAAAATTCAAGGAATCCATATGTACCATTTTCATGCATGTTAGAACAACTTATAGCTGCTGTTTAGCACAAATCAATTAAATGGCATTTGAATATCCACATATGGAGTTTGAATTTGAATCTTGGATTCAAACCAACTTCATTTAATCTGGTTTTAGTTGCATTAGCCCAAAACACATTCATTTTGCCATGTCATGATCATGCATCATATTGTGCATTGCATTGATTGTGTTCCCTTCTGTGTTGCCGGTATTTGTCCCCTCTCGATAGACGTGATACCGATGATGTGATCGTTGACACTGATGAAGACTCAATGTTATCTTCAGAAGTGCCAGGCAAGCAAAACCCCCTTGTTCATTCCGATACAATCCTACTCTCTCGCTCCTGCTCTCTTTTAATGCATTAGAACAACACCGATTTTTCTGTTACTTGCTGCGGTAGCTGAACCCCTTTATCCTTTGCATGACCTGTCATTGCCACAGTAAATAGATGAAACCCACTAGCATGAGTAGGAGTTGTTTGAGCCCTGTTGTGCCTACTCATTCATGTTTGTTTGTCATGCCTGCTACTGCTTAGAGTTGAGTCAGGTCTGATTCATCGGGGATGAATCAGAGGTGTGTGAACATGTCCTACTGTGTGTGAGCTAAGTGTGTGAACACGTTTTGGTAAAGGTAGCGGTGAGAGGCCATGTAGGAGTACATGGTGGGTTGTCTCATTGCAGCCGTCCTCAGGAACTGAGTTCTGTGTTTGTGATCCATGATTCAGCTACTACCACGCATTGGGCCCGAAATCAATGGACCCTCTCGGCTTCTTAATCACCCTTGTCCTCTGTCCAGGAGTTGCAAGTAGTTTCTGGTGTTTGTAGTATGCTGGAGGCCGTGGACAGCGCTGACCGTAGGGGTGGGCTGTGATGCGGTAGGCACGTGGCCGGGTAAACCGGGCACCCGTTTGGTGTCACGGAACCCTGTACACATCGTTTGGGGCTGTGAGCGAAACTCCGGCCGGATCTCCTCATGGATGGAACCCGAATAGGCGATAAACCTGGACTAGAGACTTGAGTGTTTAGGCAGGCCATGGCCGACACCCACGTTGGGCTTCCGCTTGAAGGTTGCCGAGTACATGTCGTGTAAACGGCGGTAAGTGGTGAGAGCGTGTGTGAAGAAGTACACCCCTGCAGGGTTAACCTAATCTATTCGAATAGCCGTGTCCGCGGAAAAGGACTTCTGGGTTGCTTATATCAGTTCATAGACAAGTGAAAGTGGATACTCTAAAATACGCAAGATAAGTGTGAGTGCTATGGATGGCGTTCTCGTAGGGGGACGGGAGCGGATCCATAGTGGTGTATTGCTATGGTGATTATGTGGACTCGTGTGCGCCACCTCAAAAGAGTTACATTGCAGTCGTAGTTTAGGATAGCCACCGAGTCAAAGCTGGCTTGCTGCAGTTAAACCCCACCATCCCTTTGTTGATAATGATGCATATGTAGATAGTTCTGATGTAAGTCTTGCTGGGTACATTTGTACTCACGTTTGCCTATTTTATGTTTTTGCAGAGAGACTTCGGTCTCGCTAGTAGTTTCACGTGGACTTCGACGTTTAGCTTGATACCTCAGCTACGATCTTGTGCCCTCGGCAGGATCTGATAGATAGTCAGGCTTCTCAGCCTTTTTCATTTATAGTTGTCTGTACTCAGACATGATAGCTTCCGCTTGTGCTTTGACTTGTATGCTCTGAGTGTTGGGTCATGAGACCCATGTTTGCAATATCTCGCTCCTCGGAGCCTATTGAATAAACTACTTGAGTCGTAGAGTCATTTTGTGATGCCATGTTGTATTGCACATATCGAGCATATTGTGTGTATGTTATTGAAATGCTTGGTATGTGTGGGATCTGACCATCTAGTTGTTTATCTTTAGTAGCCTCTCTTACCGGGAAATGTCTCCTAGTGTTTCCACTGAGCCATGGTAGCTTGCTACTGCTCCGGAACACTTAGGCTGGCCGGCATGTGTCCTTCTTCGTTCCTGTGTCTGTCCCTTCGGGGAAATGTCACGCGATGAATACCGGAGTCCTGTTAGCCTGCTACAGCCCGGTTCACCGGAGTCCTGCTAGCCCAGTGCTACAGCCTGGATTCACTCGCTGATGACCGACACGTTCGATGCTGGGTCATGGATGCCTGTCCCTGTAAGTTTGTGCCACTTTGGGTTTACGACTAGCCATGTCAGCCCGGGCTCCTTATCATATGGATGCTAGCGACACTGTCATATACGTGTGCCAAAAGGCGCAAACGGTCCCGGGCAAAGGTAAGGCGACACCCGTGGGAATACCGTGCGTGAGGCCGCAAAGTGATATGAGATGTTACATGCTAGATCGATGTGGCATTGAGTCGGGGGCCTGACACGTGGTGACAATACTCTGCTTTCAGTTTTCCTCAACAGGGGAAGGGATAGAAATGTCAAGGCAGTAACGACTGCGATCACAAGAGATATGGAGTTCAGACCATTGAAACCGAAGACGACATGGAAGGAGATACCAAGGCTAGTCCACGGAAGGCCAGCAACAGTTGAAGGTTATTAAGCTTTTATTCCATTGAAAAGCTCGAGAGAGTAGGAAGCTCCTGCAGAGCACAATAACAGTAGGACAATAGCACTGTATCCTATTAGAGGAGAACAGGGCAAAACAACACATGGAGAGTGCATATGTGTTTTGCTAGCGTCAAATAATGTACCACTAGGTTATGGCATCATTGTCTTCAATCGACTTTGCTGAATTTTACCTGTAACTTGTTCAGATATTTGTGATGTGAATGAATTTATCTCCCAGATTTACTAGATAGTTGTGAGCATGAACACTTGTGGGTATATGAAGTATCCGCTGTTATTAATTTCAGAGGAGTGCAGCAGATGTTAACTTCTTCCTGCTGTTTGGCTCGTCTGTCACGGTGCATGTTTTACTGTGCAGCAGGTGTTAATTCTTTTCGAAAAATAAAGCAGGTGTTAATTAGCATATGGTTGAGCAATAATATGTAGCACGTCTTCCTCTGCAGCAAGTAGCTGGCAAACTGTCTGGCCGCAGAAGGAATGCCTTCTGGTGTGATGACGTGATTTTTGCTTGGCTGTCGTAAATTTGGACTGAATGGTGATTTCTTTCATGAGCTGTTTAGAACTGACTTTGTTTCATTCGGAGTAATGCAACTGTATAACTTACTGACGGTGTGATTGAGATTTGTGTTTTTATTACTTGTGGGCAGGCTAATTCAGGTTTCAGTTGATGGTTGCATACAGAAACTAAGCAGGGGTAAACGGTTTCTTTTCTCAAGGATTATTTTTTGTGTTTGGTATCTTTGCGGCCTCCTGCAGTCACTTGTCAGTGCCCTCTGCTTCTATTGCATTGTTTGGAATTCTCAACGAAGTCCTGAATAAAGTCCTTCTACAGCAGTCGCGGCTGCTGTGGGAAGCTGCCGCTGGTGACCATGGCCACCGAGGGCCCAGTCTCAATGCTATATACTCCCTCAGTTCCATAATGTAAAACGTTTTTTGACACTAGCTCCATAATATAAAATGTTTTTTAACACTACACTAGCGTCAAAAAACGTCTTACATTATGGAACGAAGGGAGTATGTCTGTATTAGCAACTAGTTAACATCAGACAGTATCCTTGTTTCTCCAATTAATTAACCTCAAGTCCTGAACGACTCGTGCTCTGTTGCCTGTTTTTTCTTTCTTTTCTAATAAAAGGAGGATGACCGCCGGCCTCTGCATCTGGGCGATGCATACGGCCACTTTATTAATTATTCTCACAAGACCTTACAAAGCCATACAACAGCAAGACTAAAGCCATCGTCTAAGCAACAACTGTCGTTACACCTATCCAATTGATGAAGGGGCGCAGATAGTCTGGGCCTAATTCCAAACAGACATCGCAGCTAAACCTAAACATCTAAGACCCGAGGTCCCAACCAGGACGCCTGCCGGGTATATGGGGCGCCTACTAGAGTCTGATGCACTCCTCAATCAGGACGCCTGCCGGCTATGAGGCCGCCGTAGCCACCTGCCACCAATCCATCTTCAGAGCTGTACTGTTGCATGAACCGTGCCAGGTCTCTCTGCCATCGACGCCACCATGACGCCCGATAGCGTCGTCCTCCTGCGCGAGTCCATCCTCCCACAGCAAACTCCGAATCTGCACTGCGCCACGCCGTCAAGATCCATCGCCATCAGTGTGTAGGATGAAGCACCGCTCCACCAAAGAATCGCTCCTCTGGTCCCTCGATCACGTGTGTACCTCGAAATGACGCCCCCAAGGGAGGACGACACCAGAGCGCCGTCGTCATCCGATCATCCGATCTGGGGGTTCCCCCGGAGGTAGCAGCGAGTGGCCGTGAACTTCTCCACGACGATGCCTTCAAGAAGGGAACGACGCAGATAGCCCCGCCACCGCCGGCCTTAGCAGGAGCCGAAGGCAAGTTTTCACCCAGATCAGTGCGAAGGGATCCAACTCTCGTGCCCGGGCCGCCGTCACCACCAGCACCACCAGGCAGACCCTGGAGTACCGGCATATCAGCAAGCAGCCGGCACCACCGCATCCAGATCGCCGGCCACGCCGGGCCGCCGCCATCCCTCGCGCCATCCGGGTCAAAGACGGAGCCGCCGACCGCGCACAGGGACCGCCGCCGCCTGCACACACCGGAGCGCCGCCGAGAGCCCAGCGCCCGCCACCGCTTGCCGAAGCCAACCGCCCGAGCACTAGCGCCACCATGGAGCCATCAGATCGGGGAGGAAGACGCGCGCCGACCACCCTCGCGGACCCCGCCACATGCCTGAGCGCCGGCGCCACCGCGGCGCCCTCAGATTGGGACGAGGAGGAGCCCGCGCGCTCGCCGCCCCACGCAGATCACGCCGCCGCCAGCACCGCAGCGACTCTTAGGAGGGGAGCCCCGCCCAGATCTGCCGGCGGCCCGACCTGCCGCCGAGCCGAGCGCCGCCGCGAGGGCCGGCCATCCCGCGCCGCCCAGGATCCTTGCGAGGGGGGAGGGAGCCCCGCCGCCGCCGACGCACGCGCGGGCTTTGCCCGGCGGCGTCCCGTGGTGGCGGCGAGGGAGAAGGGAGGCGAGAAAGGGGAGCGGCGGCGGCAATCTAGGGTTCCGCCCGGGCCGCTCGCGGGAGCGGCACGGGGGACGGGGGATGTCCCTGTGCTTAAAAAACGAATCTTGAAAAAAATGCATGTGTAGATCAGATTTCATGCATAAAGGAAACTTAAAGCTGATTGCTTGGCCAATCGCCAAACTGAGATGAATATTTCTGCACTTTTGGCTCGGCAAAAGTGTTTGGCCGCAGAAGAAAAACCTGTTGCTAATGCGGTACAGCTCTACAGCAGAGACATGAGGGATTTCACGCCACGGCCACCGGATCCGTTGCCTACACTGCGCTGGGCGGCGTCTTTCTCCACCGCCGGACTGGATGGCTCGCAGGAGTGGCAGGATGGATCTCTCTACCTTGATCGACCTGGCCTATGCTTCCTCCGGAATGGCGACGGCAAGATCGTGGAGGGGCGACATCTGCGGTCCGGCGAGAGGATCCAAAGCGGGAGTGAGATGGTGCTTCTCGACTGCATCGTCCGTGTCGGCGTCCGTGTCTATCCGGATCGGCGGCGTCTTACACTGGCGCCGGGTGCCCTATCACCGATGTCGCGGTCACCCTCGGCGTCTCTCTCCCCGCCGAGCTCTGGATCGCGATTTGAGCCATTAACCGACATCGATGAGGAGGCGGGCGAGGTCTCGGAACCGGGTCGTTTGGTCAATGAGATGGTGGATACTGTACTCGCCGGTGATGTTGTTGGAGGCTGTGTCGATCTTTCGGAGGGACCCTGGTCGGTAGTGCGGCCGAGGAGGAAGAAGACGGATTCGGAGCTTCTGCAGGAGTTCTGGAACGACGTGGGATTCCCTACGCCGGCGTCCAGGACGTGGGAGCGGGGCAGCTGCAGTTCAGCAAAGGTAGAGAAAGTTCTTGCTAACGATTGTTCGCTTCTATTCAGGGATGGGACGCGTGCTGGAGCAGCTGCTTCACCGGACGTGCAGCGGCCGCCGCCGGCTCCGGCGCAGCTGCGTCGAGGGGTCTGCATCAGGCCATGGAAGGGGCCTCTGCCGCGGCCCAGGATAACGCCGCCGCCGGCGTTGGCTGCGTTCCTGCCGGTCTGCCGAGCGGGTGCGTCGTCGTCGGCGGTGACCGGTCAAACGGAAGAAACGGGCGCTGCTGCTGTTCAAACGACGCCGCATCGGGCTGCATGCGTTGATGATCGCGTTGATTGCGCGGACGTTCAATCCAAGCTGCACCGAACTACGAACCTGCTGCAGGCTCATGGGCCCAGCGAGAGATTGGCCACACAGGCCGCGCGTATGGGCCGTACGCTGAGGAGGGCGGACATGTTCCAGCACGGGGTCCTGCGGCGCCCTAGCCTCGTCTGCGGGGTTTCGCATCTTCACTGCTCGTCTTCCCCGCCGCCGCTTTCCTACGCTACGGTGTTGCGCCGACCAACGCCTCAAATGGCTGGCCGGAATGGCAACCCGCCCAAGGGGGCTCAGCCGGTGGGACAAGCAACTGCAAGCCCCGGACTCTCTGCCGGCTTTGGCGTCGCCGCCGGCCCTATGAGTTTTGGTGCGTCGCTGGCTTCAAGCTCCAACGCTCCTCCTTCCATCCAGCGGGTCACGGCCTCGGCACCGCCGCCGGTCGTTTTCGGTGCCGCCAACCAGCCTGCCCCCGAGGGCCCCCCCTGCTCGCCGCCACAAGAACAAGCGCAAGGGAGGACGTCGTGATGCCGCTACTGCTGGTGCCGTCCCTCCGGCTGCGCGCCCTTCGCAGACGTTCCCGCCTCCAGCCGTGGTGGCAGATCCGGAGGCTCAGAATCAAGATTCCCGCGACATCAATACGGTGGCTTTGACCACTGTTGACGCTACCGGACATGTGCCGAAGAATAAAAGAACTGGCCTTTGGTGTTTCAAATGCAGAACAAAAAATCATCTCTCCAAAGATTGCACGGTCATTCACTACTGTCACATTTGCAACAATAACAAGCACCCGTTGCATCATTGTACTGTTCTCAAGCAACCAAGGCCTACTGCATCGCTTGGTGGATGCGGTTTGGTTAACGCAATGTTCGTGCATTTATTGGACTAGTTGTTCAAGGAGCATCTTGCGCCACCAACTTTGCCGACTGCATTGGTTATAATTTCTGGTGGTTCTTTATCAGCTGCGGTAGTGGAGGCCGAGGTCGCTAAGATCGCCTCGGTCCAGACCTCATGGAAGTGGGAAGCTGTCCCTCATGGAGCCAATAATTTCTTAGTTTCCTTCCCGTCCTTGGAGATTTTGCAGCGTGTGGCAGCTTTTGAGTACAATGTCAAATCCCATGACGTGAAGATTGCTTTTAGTGAATGGAAAGTTGAGGCGGCTCCATCACTACTTCCTCTGCAGCCAGTTTGGGTTCATGTCACAGGTGTCCCGCCACCTCTCCGCCATTTCCTTGGTCTGTGGGCAGTAGGATCAGTTATTGGTGCCACGCAGGATGTTGACTTAGTTTCCTTGCGCCGCCATGGTCTTGTGCGAATCCAAGTGGCTGTTCACTCCTTGGATATCTTCTCCAAGAAGGATGGGTCTGATGAAGCCTCGGTCTCCTCTGATGTTTATGTCAAGCTCAACGGATATGCATTTCGGTTTGTACTGGAGGAGGATGATTTCGTCCCCAATGCTGACTTTATTCCGCGGATTTGGGAGCATCACGATGACGGGCATGACGATGGTGCTAACCATGACGAGGATATGCCAGACAGGGAAGCAAGCAAGAGACCAAAAGGCGCCCATTATGATTGTGGAAGTATGGTGTCGGGGCCTCAAACAACCACCGTTCCCATGCAGACTTCTCAGTTGAGCTATGACTTCGTTACACTTCCACACCAAACCAATAAAGTGGAAAACTTTGCTCTTGATGTGCCAGTATCAGCTCGAGTGCAACCCACGACGACCTCTACTTGTGAAGTGCTGCGATCGGACGTTGATCCTTCAGTACAGAGAACTACTCTGCTGCATGTGCACGCGGCGGCTACATCGCCCATGCGAGCGGCTGTGGAGGCGCCGTTTGGAGGGAGTGCAAAACATCCATCCATGGACGTGCATGGGGATGCTGCGGAGGCTTGCATGCATGCATGTGCTCCCATGCGTGATGTGCATGGGGCGGCTGCTCATGTGTGCATGGCACAGGTGCGCAAGGATGATAGTGCATTTGCACCGCATGATGCTGATGCAGCGACTAAGTTTTTTTACCGGGACCGGTACCTACCGGTCCAACATCCACCATTGCTGCTGTTTTGGAGATTCGTGCCCCCTTTTGTTGTATAAGAGACATGGATAGAATACACAGGAATACATGTGAACATTTGCATGCACTTGTCAGCTTTTGTCAGAAGAGAGAAAAAATGTACGACAAGACCAGTTGCATGCAAGTTAAATATTCCCTCTCTCTCCATCAAAATACTTTCATTTAATTTCATTGTGAAATTTTGGATCATGGATATCTTTTTAATAACAACTCCTATTTTGAATTTTTTTATATATTTGAATTCCTAACAAGAAGAGCTTCAGAACAAGATCAATTATGGATACATTCGAACTAGCTTTAATTTAGCGGACTTTTAAAAACATATTTCACTAAAATTGAAAAACATATTTCACTCATATTGAAAAGCATATTTCACTCATTTAAAAAATAGGAATTCACTCATTTGAAAAGACAGATTTCACACATTAAAAAAACATATTTCATCTGTTTTAAAAACATGATTCCATTCATTTCGAAAACTGAGTCACTCATTTTATATTACAGATTTCACCGCTTTAAAATCATGCATGCTTATTTAAATTTTATAGTTTCATATTTCACTTGCAACTATATTTCCTAAATATCAGTTTCACAATCAGGAGTAAGCAGCTTCACGAACATAACCAATTTCACACATTGGAACAATCTATTTCATAAAATTGGTTTCATTGAATTCAAAAGACCTATTTCAGTTAATTGAAATAACTCATTTCATAAAACTAATTTCACTCATTACAAAATATATCTCAAAAACTAATTCCACTTTGTATTTATGAAATATATTCAAATGTATTTCAATCAACTCAAAAGTTAGTTTCAAACGTTTGAAAAAAAATTAACTTGAAATAAGTGACATTTAAATGAAATAAAAAAAAATTCACTCGCTTCATAAAATACATTTCGCTCATTTATAAAAAAAATGAAATAATCGCATGTTTTAAAATAACTAGTTTCACATTTTTCTAAATTACAAGTTAAACATATTTCACAATGAAATTTGTTTCATATGCATATTTCACTCATCTTTTTTAGTTGATTTAAAATAACAATTCACTCATTTAAAAAATATGAATTCACTCATTTGAAAAGACATATTTCACACATCAAATAAACATATTTCATCCGTTTTAAAAACAAGATTCCATTCATTTCAAAAACTGACTCACTCATTTTATATTACAGATTTTCACTGCTTTAAAATAATGCATGCATATTTAAATTCTATAGTTTCATATTTCACTTGCAATTATATTTCCTAAATATCAGTTTCACAATCAGGAGTAAGCAGCTTCACGAACATAATCAATTTCACACATTGGAACAATCTATTTCTTAAAATTGGTTTCATTCAATTCAGAAGACCTATTTCAGTTAATTGAAATAACTCATTTTGTAAAACTGATTTCACTCATTACAAAATATATCTCAAAAACTAATTCCACTTTGTATTTATGAAATATATTCAAATGTATTTCAATCAACTCAAAAGTTAGTTTCAAACGTTTGAAATATAAATTTTAACTTGAAATAAGTGACATTTAAATGAAATGAAAAACAATTTCACTCGCTTCATAAAATAGATCGCTCATTTATAAAAAATTGAAATAATCGCATGTTTTAAAATAACTAGTTTCACATTTTTCTAAATTACAAGTTAAACATATTTCACAATGAAGTTTGTTTCATATGCATATTTCACTCATCTTTTTTAGTTGATTCAAAATAACAATTCACTCATTGAAAAAATATGAATTCACTCATTTGAAAAGACAGATTTCACACATTAAAAAAACATATTTCATCTGTTTTAAAAACATGATTCCATTCATTTCGAAAACTGATTCACTCATTTTATATTACAGATTTCACCGCTTTAAAATAATGCATGTATATTTAAATTCCATAGTTTCATATTTCACTTGCAATTATATTTCCTAAATATCTGTTTCACAATCAGGAGTAAGCAGCTTCACGAACATAATCAATTTCACACATTGGAACAATCTATTTCTTAAAATTGGTTTCATTGAATTCAGAAGACCTATTTCAGTTAATTGAAATAACTCATTTCGTAAAACTGATTTCACTCATTACAAAATATATCTCAAAAACTAATTCCACTTTGTATTTATGAAATATATTCAAATGTATTTCAATCAACTCAAAAGTTAGTTTCAAACGTTTGAAATATAAATTTTAACTTGAAATAAGTGACATTTAAATGAAATAAAAAACAATTTCACTCACTTCATAAAATAGATTTCGCTCATTTATAAAAAATTGAAATAATCGCATGTTTTAAAATAACTAGTTTCACATTTTTCTAAATTACAAGTTAAACATATTTCACAATGAAATTTGTTTCATATGCATATTTCACTCATCTTTTTTAGTTGATTCAAAATAACAATTCACTCGTTTAAAAAATATGAATTCACTCATTTGAAAAGACAGATTTCACACATTAAAAAAACATATTTCATCCGTTTTAAAAACATGATTCCATTCATTTCGAAAACTGATTCACTCATTTTATATTACAGATTTCACCGCTTTAAAATAATGCATGCATATTTAAATTCTATAGTTTCATATTTCACTTGCAATTATGTTTCCTAAATATCAGTTTCACAATCAGGAGTAAGCAGCTTCACGAACATAATCAATTTCACACATTGGAACAATCTATTTCATAAAATTGGTTTCATTGAATTCAAAAGACCTATTTCAGTTAATTGAAATAACTCATTTTGTAAAACTGATTTCACTCATTACAAATATATCTCAAAAACTAATTCCACTTAGCATTTATGAAATATATTCAAATGTATTTCAATCAACTCAAAAGTTTGTTTCAAACGTTTGAAATATAAATTTTAACTTGAAATAAGTGACATTTAAATGAAATAAAAAAATAATTTCACTCGCTTCATAAAATAGATTTTGCTCATTTGTAAATGATAATTTTGGTTTCGCTCAAATACTTATTTCATGTATTCCACAAAACATGTTTCACTCATTTGAAACGTTGAAACTAAAAGATGTTTGAATGTTTTCAAGATTAATCTTGTTCTGAAGGTCTTGGCATCAGGAGTTCAAATATATAAAAAGTTTCAAAAATGAAGTTGCAGTTTAAAATATATGAATGAATGAAATTGCCAAAGAGAAAATAAAGGGCATGAATTACTCTGGCATGTGATGCATCTTCCGTACGTGAGAATGAGGAGAGAGAACGGACCATGCATGCGTCAAGTACAACGTTATTGTTGACATGGGTCCCTTTCATCTGATATTGATTTGACTATTAATTAAGATACAAGAGATGGGTTGTTATTATACACATCTATACATTGTCTGTGGGCTCCCTATAGCACGAATCACTGCGCATGTGAGCGGTGGATGATTCGCCGGTAGCTACCTGCACCGGTAAAAAGAGCTTTCTGGCTGATGCAGCCTCTCTGCTGGTGCAGCCGGCCGGGCGCACGGTTGCACCGCCAGCTGAGCAGGCGGCAACTGCTGCTTCGGTTCGCATGTGCGGATCCTCGATGGCGCCTGCGGCGGCTTCTCCAACTCAAGCTTCGGCCGCCGTGGTTCCTCTTGGTCCGACGGTGGTCTGTGCGACTACTTCTGCCTCGGCACCAATTGTGACAGTTCGGACTTCTTCAAGAGTGCAGAATTCTCCACTTGTTGCTGAACCGAAGGCATCAACGGGTACTATGTCCGGAGGGCTGGCTTCGCCCCTTCGACGTAGTAACCGTCATTCCATTTCCACCGATGGCTCCTCTACGACTGATGAGCATTCACTTGCGAAAGCAATGCGCCGCCAAGCCTCGAGGAATTTGGACCCCACACCAGGTACTTCTTCCGTGCAATCTTTTCTTTCCTTTTCGGATACTCGTATTTCTACTAGCTTAAAGAATGTGGGTGTATCTATGGGAAAGAATGATTATGAAATTAACCTGTCGGTTGGGGCACTTAAACACATGGAGATTGACCGTTTAAAGGTTTCTTCGAAGTGTAATAACACCCTACCTAACCCCGAAACCGAGGAGGATGATGAAACGGATGCCAAATATGATGGTCCACTCATCTCCCACTTGGTTGGTGAGGTTACTGAGGTTGGATTAGATGACGCAAGACCTGGGTCAACGTTTTGTGACTTCACAGCGTCTTCGCGGAAATCTAAATCGCATTCCTCTAAAAAGAAAAAAAAGCGCCCAACAAGGCGAAATGTTTCCACTCCAATCCGAGTTTCCACATGAGAGGCATGTTTTGGAATAGCAGAGGTCTCTTAGACTTGGCTAAACATAAACACGTCAGTGATTGTGTGCGAGAACACGAATTGGATTTTGTGGCAATTTCTGAGGCTGGTAAATGTGACTTCCGCCAGCACGTCCTCGATCACCTAGCAGGTGGTTTGGACTACACATGGCATAGTCTACCATCTCGTGGAAGGTCTGGAGGAATCCTTCTTGGGATACAGACCACGACCATGGACTTGTTGGCCTTTTCGATCGGTGAATTTCATATCAAATTCCACCTACGAAACAGGGCTGATAATTTTACATGGAGCCTGGTCGCAGTCTATGGGGCTGCCCAAGAGGAGCATAAATCTGCTTTCCTCTGTGAATTGGTGAACCTGGCTAAGGATAACCCTTACCCAATACTTATTGGAGGGGATTTTAATATCCTTAGGTACCAGGAAGAGAAAAATAATGATCGCTTCGACACTCATTGGCCTTTCCTATTCAATGCTGTAATTGACAGTTTGGACCTTCGGGAGGCTTGTATGTCGGGGCGGCAGTTCACTTGGGCTAATAACCGTTCTATGCCGACGTACGAGAAGCTTGATAGGGTACTCATGGATACCGAATGGGAGCTAAAATTTCCTATGGTAATAGTGCGAGCCCTAGAGCGAATCGAGGCATTATCGGATCATGTGCCGATCATTCTTGACTCTAATTCTACGAACCTTCCTACCCGTCGCCCGTTCAAATTTGAATTGGAATGGCTGCATCGGGAAGGTTTTGTAGACATAATCAAGAAAGTTTGGGAGAGGCCCTCCGTTGGTCATACACCAATTCAGAGATGGAATTTTAAAATAAGGGCCATGAGGCAACATCTCTCTGGATGGGCAAAACACACCAACGGGTTATACAAAAAGGAAAAGCAGCGCCTCTGTACCATCATTGATGACCTCGACAAAATCACCAAATACTATAAATCTCTATTTGGAGCGCCGGATGAAGGGAATGTCACCCTTGACGAGACCCGAACAGATGATATTCCACAAGTGAACGATATCCTCACGGCACCTTTCTCTGAAGAGGAGGTGAGAGCGGCTGTGTTCCAAATGGAACACAATAAAGCTCCAGGCCCTGATGGTTTCCCCGCAGAATTCTATCAGAATTTCTGGGATATCATCAAGACTGACCTTTTGGAGTTGTTCAATTGTCTTCATGCTGATCGGCTTGACCTATTCAAGCTGAATTTTGGCGAGATTGTCTTGTTGCCGAAGATTAAGGAGGCCGAACGGATCCAACAGTTCAGACCCATATGCCTCCTTAATGTCAGCTTCAAGATTTTCACCAAAGTGGCTACGAATAGGTTAAACGCAGTAGCTGACCATGTTGTCCGGCCATCTCAAACGGCGTTCATGCAAGGAAGGAATATACTCGATGGTGTAGTAGTCCTGCATGAGACCGTCCATGAGATGCACCGGAAAAACATGAGTGGAGTGATATTCAAAATTGACTTTGAAAAAGCCTATGACAAGGTTAAATGGTCTTTCCTCCAACAGGCCCTAAGAATGAAAGGTTTCTCAGATAAATGGTGCCAGTGGATCCAAAATTTTGTAACTGGAGGTACTGTAGCCATCAAAGTCAATGATGAGGTAGGCATTACTTCGAGACAAAAAAGGCCTATGGCAGGGTGACTCCATGTCCCCAATGTTATTTAACATTGTTGCTGACATGTTGACTATTCTGATTGAACGCGCAAAGCAGGACGGCCAAATTGCAGGAGTAGTGCCACACCTTGTGGATGGTGGCCTCTCTATTTTGCAATACCCCGATGACACAATTCTTTTTATGGAACATGATTTGGACAAGGCTCGAAACCTGAAACTCTTGCTTTCAGTGTTTGAGCAAATGTCGGGTCTCAAAATAAACTTCCATAAAAGTGAATTGTTCTGCTTTGGAGAAGCCTTTGAGGCGACGACCGATTATGCTGACCTTTTTGGTTGCGCACATGGACAATTCCCGATTAAATATCTGGGAATACCGATTCATTATCGACGCCTCACCATTGCGGAGTGGAAGCATGTAGAGGAGCGTCTAGAGAAACGGTTGAGCAGTTGGAAAGGCAAACTGCTCTCGGTTGGGGGACGGTTGGTTTTGATTAACTTTGTCCTCACAAATATGGTTCTCTATATGCTTTCTTTCTTTCAACTCCCAAAAGGGGTCTTACAAAGACTGGACTATTTTAGATCTAGATTCTTTTGGCAAGGAGATGCTGAAAAGAAAAAATACAGGCTGACCAAATGGAGCGTGGTTTGTAGGCCAAAAGACCAAGGTGGCCTTGGAATTCATGACATGCAGGTCAAGAATGAGGCTCTACTCAGTAAATGGTTATTCAAACTTCTTACCGAGGATGGTGTTTGGCAAACCATACTGCGCAACAAGTATCTAGGCCAAAAGGCGGTGTCCCAGGCATTTTGGAAACCCGGCGACTCGCACTTTTGGGTTGGCCTAATGGCGACAAAGAAACATTTCTTTTTCTTTGGGTCTTTCGCGATAAAGGACGGGTCGGAGATTCGTTTTTGGGAAGACATATGGCTAGGCAATGCCAGTCTCCGAGAACAATATCCAGCCTTATACAACATTGCTCGCGATAAGAATAATACTATTGCGCAGGTGCTCAATTCATCCCCACCGAATATTTCGTTCAGGCGGGATTTGATTGGCCCCCGACTTGTGCCATGGCATAATCTTTTATCCAGGTTGGATTCGATTAACCTGACAGAAGGCCGTGATGTGTTTCGCTGGAACCTTACTACATCTGGGTCTTTCACTGTAGACTCTATGTACCGTGCGCTCACACATTCTGAGGTACCTATTAGTAATAATAAGAAAATTTGGAAATCCAAGATTCCACTAAAAGTGAAAATTTTCATGTGGTATCTTCATAGGGGGGTTGTGTTAACTAAAGACAACCTCGCACGACGCAACTGGCAAGGGAGTAAGAAGTGTTGTTTTTGTACTCATGACGAGACAATCAAACACCTCTTTTTTCAATGCAAGTTTGCACGTTCTACATGGTCAGTCATCCAAACAGCGTCAAATTTGCATCCATCCTCAAGTGTTGCCAATATTTTTGGTCATTGGTTGGACGGTATTCCAAATAGTTTCAAAACGCTAATAAAGGTGGGAGCGTGTGCCTTAATTTGGTCGCTTTGGCTATGTAGAAATGATTTGATTTTCAATGAAAAAAATGCTTCTTCTTTGCAGGTTATTTTCCGGTGTACGCATTCGCTACGTACGTGGTCTATTCTACAACGACCGGAGTACCAATCGCTGTTCAAGGCGGTGTGTACGCGATTGGAGCAGGTGGCTATGGAGGTTTTTTCCCGACATGGGTGGCAGCATAACCTTCGGATCGACCCACCACCTCCTTCGACATAGGCATAGTGTCGGTCTATAGGACTCTACTATTGCCGTTTTGTCGGTTTTTATTTGATGTTTTTTTTGGTTGGACTTTCGGATTTGGCTGTGTGCATCCTAGTTATGCAGAGGCCGGGTGTTACTCATAATGCTTTGTATCCACTTGATGCTACATTTTGATTTAATAAAATCGCCCTTTATCGAAAAAGGTGAGTTTTGCTTGACTGTTGCATATTTAAATTGAATGGCGGTCTATTTCATGAGCTTTTTCAGCAATGGAATTTTGCTGTTCAGGACTGACTCTGTTTCACTGCTGAGTAATGCAGTAGTAGAACTTACTGACGGTGTGATTGAGAATTATAGTTTCTGGGCAGGCGAGTTCAGGCCTAGATAAACAGCTTCAGTTTATGGTTTGCATACAGAAACTAAGCAAGGGTGAACGGCTTCTTGCCAAGTATTTCTGTAGTGATTATTATCTTTGCAGCCTTCTGTAGCCGGTCAGTGCTCTGCTTGTGCAGTCTTGTGTTAGGCACAAGGAGCCATGCATGTGCGTACTATACTTTTTCAATATCTTACACTTCTTGGGTCATTATTCCGTTGGACTGGGTCTCCTCTTTGTCACTAGATAGGAAATGCGGCTTGCCGCACCCCGGTAGCAAGTTGCCGGGTATATCTATATACAACCACCGAAGCATTTCAAGTATAAAAAACCACAAACACAAAAAGTTCATATAGAGTGGTACTCCTTCATGAGAGACTTGTAAATAGATAATATAACTTAAGGGCAAAAACCTACTTCTCTACCTACTACCGTATTGCAGCCAAAGTTTGATCAAGCCAATAGAAATTTGCCAGAGAGCAAAAGGATAACAACTTAATTCATTCACTGATCATGTACTGATTGCCAATAAATGTATTACTGGCAATAATTTGATGCCAACCTACATGAGTTACCAATTTTCTACTGAATTAAGTTGGAATTATTTGATGCCAGTATGCACAGCAAAGCAGGCATCTAAATCACTTCACAACATCTACAATTATCCCCAAAGATTAACAATGCCTACACCATTATAACTGAATTTTCAGTTTGGACAGTTTTTGTCAAACTAACAGTGTAAACTGATTTTTTTACAACTCTGTTGTAGCAAATGTGAAGTCCCAGATTTTCAGTTTAAACTGTTTTGTCAAACTGAAAATTCCATTGTTGTAGCAACTCTGAAAACAGTCCGAGCTTTTTGACAGTGTAAATAGACTTCACAGTCCCAGATTTTTGACAACTCTAAATGGCCTCTCTAAATGGCCATCAAGCAATGAAATTTGGTCAATATGACAAGTGGCATTACTTCACAGTAGTCTGAAGAAGTTTGATTTAACATAGCGCGCGTGCACACACACACACACTCAGGGAGGCATTAGTTCACAAGTTACATAGGTTCAGACTTGAAGCATCAAAATGTACTCCTGTAGGTTAGCTGGAAGAGCTTACATATGATCCATATGGCAAGGGTGACTTAATGCCATTATGAAGACCTCGCCGTCGGCACCACACAGCCTCCCTGAAGGCAAGCATAGACCCCTCTCCAGAAGGCAGATTGTAGTATACTGCCTGAATCTAAACATTATTATTTATCTACTGCTATTACATATACCCCCTAGATTAGATATGTATTTTTCTGCACATAGCATTTCCTTTGATTTTAAAAATCACTGAGGTACATACAGACTAAAATTTTCCAAGTAAAAACAGAGAAGGGCCACCACAAATATCAATTGACCTGGGCAAGTGCTCACAGACCACCGTTGGAGCCAGCGTCACTCGACGAGCCTGGCGACCCGTGAAGTTGGAGCTGTTTGTCGGCCATCATAACCTAAACAGGACAGATGGATCCAAGAGCCACCCCAGATGAGTTAAGAAAGGAAAGTGAGCTTTGGATATAATCGTGTATAGACGCGAAGCAATCCGTTAAGGCAAACCAAAACTCGTGGAAGAAATCGAAACAGAGGATGTACCCACCTTGTGAGAGGAAGAATCAATCACACCAGATCCAGTCCCTTGCAAGCCGAAGGCGAGGACGACGCGGCAACCTGAGACCAAAGGCCAACCTTTACCCTAATCAAAATGTATTTCACAAAACCAAGCAGAAAATCAAGAGCTCAACTGATGGACAACCATTTCTCATTTTTGAGACTTCACAACAGTTGGCCACATCGTTAATTCATAAAACGGAAGAAATCTCCTTCACATTTTAGTTCATGACATAATAGAACTACCAGCAAGTTACTGACACTTGACTAATAACTGCACCTTAGAGATATATGATTCCACCATTATATTAACAAATAAAATTGAACTCCCTACATGTTATCTGGTTGAGCTAAGCCTAGAACATGGAATTGCAACTTTTGCGCACACAAATTGAGAAGAACATAAGATGATGTCTGGGTGATGGACATAAAACAAGTTTAAAAGCTAACAATGCGAAGGTACCAGATACATGAACTATGCTCTAACAAACGTTCTGAAAACACCTAGTAAGTGTGAACGGTAAGCAAAGAACACTCCTATCAAAATAGTGTACCAAAATTTGCAATAAATCAAATGTGTTCAAGCAACCAAAGGGCGATCTTAATTGTATAAACATGGTGTCAAGACTCACCAGGGGGAACATGTGGCGTCAATCGAGGTGAAGAAAGAAACATCACCAGTTCAGTTAGCATGAGCCGTACGCGTAGAGCACTCATCTTGGCTGTTAGAGACGACAAAATAGAGAGGTTATCTATAAGTAGAGGAAACAATTATGTAGCATAAGAACCTGCTTTCTTTGAGATTCCAAATCTGTTTTTTGTGGCAATACAATTCTAAGGAGGTTGAAGTTCTGTCCGTACTACAAATCTCCACTTTTTGGGAAGCAGCAAACTTGGAATCAACAATGAAGATTCAAACAGGAAGACAACTGCATATTTGACTTTCATAAAAGCACTTCCGTATTTTGACCATTTATATATATCAAGTATATACACCATCGACTCAGTTTCAGTCTTAAGCATCTACACACACAGAAAATATATAAAAGTTTTGCTCCTGTCATTTATAGTTGAAATAGAGTTCTGCTCTAGAGAGTTTTGTATGGTGGCTCCAGTAATAAAAGAATATGAAGAAGACAACAATATATTCTCTGAAGTTCTATAAATACAGTTCTGCTCCATTTATAAATACATAGGGTTAGGTTTTATCTACTGGAAACCCCAATAAACCTCACAAATAGTTAGACAAGATTAAACGTTCAAAAATTCAGTTAACTGGAGATTCCAGTTTTCAGATTTCAGCATTTCTAGTTCTCAGATATCAAATAGTGTTAATGAACGACCTGCAATTCCACAATGATGGGTGGAGAACACACACACACACACACACACACACACACAGAGAGAGAGAGAGAGAGAGAGAGATTGACTGTAGCAGAACTGCAGCCGAGCCCCTCCTACCAATGGAGGAGGAAGAACGACCGGGGAATACCTACAGCGGTCGCAGAAGGAGTGACAGGGGAGCACCGCATCGAGCACCTGCGGCTGGCGCCCCTCGGCCGCGCAAGGCGCAACTGGTGGCAACGGCGTGCACTGCCCAGCACTGCCCAGTAATACAATATTGGAGCAACGGCGTGCACTGCCCAGCACTGCCCAGTAATACAATATTGGAGCACTGCCCGGCGGCTTCATTATGAGAAACAAAAGGAATATGATAATCCAGAAAAGCAAATTTTGTACTCAGAAGTTGCTGCCAGTTACTACCATCTCATGATTTTGTTCTGCACGCCCTAGAAAAGAAAATGAATCTGCACTACTAAGACCTACGGCTAGACAGTTAACTACCTTATCTAACAGTTCCATTACAGAATACAGCAGCAACAGCAGCAAGAAGAAAGCATCAAGGTTCACGTCACGCCACTACCAAATGTGATCCTATGGAACAAAGAGTAAATTATCTGCACAACGAAGCCTGTAAATACAAATAAACGAGCATTGTAGGCTTTTATTTATCACATTTTCAGGCTGGTGGGGCAACATAATTCTAGCTCATATCAAAAGCTAACATTGTATCCATATCAAGATGGCATATGATAGAACAAAACATTGTGTAATCTGTATCTTCAAGCCACTCAAACTCAAAGCATCTAATAACCAAGAAGCGGCAGAATGAGATACAAAAAGATCATGTAGTATACAGAAAAGGGAGTGCAGCAACAACGGAAAGAAATGCTAAAAGGGAACATAGAGCAGAAAACCAACCCAAAATGCAAGCAATTTTTTTTAAAAGGAACATAGAGCAGCATGAGCATGAGGCATAGAAAAATGGGGTCACCTTAAGATCAAGAATCAATGGCCCTCTCAGAGTTCAAATCATAAGAAACAGTTGAGGCATGTTGGGGGTGTTTTGATCGTCCCAATGGCGGAATGGCGATCCAGCCACCGGTGTCCACTATAATGAAGTCGTCCAACTTCCTCCTGGACCAGTACAAGGTGATGGAGGGAATGGAGAAGCAGCACAAGGTTCTCCAACGCAAACTTCCGGCCATCCTCGATTTCATTGCCGATGCCAAGGAGCAGGCAATAGCCCTCAGAGAAGGGGCAAAAGCCTGGCTCCAGGAGCTGAAGACAGTCGCTTATGAGGCAAATCAAGTCTTCGACGAATTCAAGTATGAAGCGCTCCGCCTTGAAGCCAAGAAGAATGGGCACTACGCCAAGCTTGGCTTCGATGTTATCAAACTCTTCCCTACTCACAACCATATTGTATTCCGTCGCAGAATGGCTCGCAAGCTTTGCCGGATTCTGCAAGCAATTGAGGTTGACAGATTATGCAGATATGCAGGCCTTTGGCTTCAAGTACCAAACACAACCACCGGTGTCCAAAGAGTGAAGGTAGACAGATTATATTATCACCGACCCATAAGAAATTGACAGTAGATCCAGAGACAAAGATAAGTAGAATATTGTTGATACACTACTTGGTCAAGCTAGCAGTTCAGATCTCGCAGTTCCTCCCATTGTTGGAATGGGGGCCTTGGCAAGACCACATTAGCGCAGCTCATATACAATGATCCCGAAATTAAGAAGCATTCACTACTAGGGAAGCGCTTATAGGTAGGACATCAGTAGTAGCACTGGAAAATAACCAGCGTTGCAGCTAATTAGCGGTAGCGTTGGTCTCGGACATGGCTTCAAGTTATGATTTAGCAGTAGTTCTGTAAATACAAAGAGCGCTACTGATAAGTGGGACCCAACAAGCCCACCGACGCTAGCTGTAGTAGCAACGCGACCCAAAATATAGCGCTACTGCTAAGAGCATCTCGAGCCGCGCCGCCAACAAGGCCCCCAGGCGATTTTTCGGCCGCCGGCGCCAAAAAATCGGCCCAGTCGCGCCCTCGAGGGCCCAGTTTTTGCCGGTTCGGGCCGAAATTGGCACCGGCGGACCCAACCCGAACCCGGCACGCTGGGGGGCGCCGGGCGAATCGTTTTTGGCGCGAAAGAGCTATGGGCCCTCCTTGCCAGCGACTCGCCTCTCTTCTCGCTGCTTGATCGTCCTCATCGCCTCGTTTCCCGCGGCGAATCAATGCCAAAGCTGCGCACACTGCCGCGCCAGTCAGCCTCCATTGATGCCTCACGGACGACGCAGTGAAGGCCGAGCGACGCACGTCCTCTTGCCCGCCACGCGTAACGCGCCGGCCACGCGTACTACGCGGCGCCTCCGCCTATATAAGCCGACCCCAGCACGCCGGAGACACGCACAGAGCCTCCACCGCCGATGCACCATTTCTCCCCTTCCTCCCTCCCCTCCTCTCGCCGTCTCCAGTTCAAAAGAATGGCCGAGCACTTCCCAGGCGACGGCGCGGCGGCGAATGGCTTCGGTCGCCGCCATCTTCATGAGGACGAGGCTAGACTCCTTTTCGAGGCCGAGTACCCGGTCTCGCCGGACATGCGGGTGCCCGGGGCGTGGAGGATCAGCGCCGGCGGCGTGCCGGTGCCACCACCACCCACCGAGGCGGTGCGGCGTGCGGAGATCGCACATATCCGCGCGTCCCTACCGCGGGCGGCGAGGGAAGGCCCGCGGTACACCCCCGAGAGCCCGCTCTGGGAGCCCTACTTCCGCCGCCGCCACGCCGAACAGCTCAAGGCGACGAACGCCGTCGTGCCCTCCGGCAGGCTCAACTCCGAGGGACGGCGCCGGTGGTGGGGCGTGCCTGGCCGCACGATGGAGGCCGTCCTCGAGTACATCGAGGGAGGCAACACGCCGCGCCTCGAGTACCCCGCTCCCCCGTCCTCCTCTCACCGAACTCGCCGAAGTTTGCGTTGAATTTGCGCCGTGTTTAAAATTTTCAAAAATACATGGGCACCGCGACTGGGGGGCATCACGCCCCCAGCGCGCGGTTTAGCGCCGGTGCGCCCCCAGGGGGCGACTTTTAGCGCCTCCTGGGGGGCCAACGACTGGAGATGCTCAAAGATTTTAGAAGTAGTGCTTGCCGTGACAGCATCGCTACAACTATTGGGCCCCACTTAATAGTAGCGCTGCTCCTGACAAGCGCTACTACTATGCACCATAGCAGTAGCGCCGTCAATAATACAACGCTACTGCTAGGCATGGCTGCCACCTTTTCACCCATCCCTCCCCCTTCCTCCCCCTTTGCCCTCTCCCCTCCTTTCCCCTCTCCCCTCCCTAAGTTACTTCTCCACCATTATTGCCCTTCTTCTCTCTTCCTTCTCCCTCTCTACTCTCCCCGTTAATGCCCCCTCCACCATAATGTTCTCCTCCATAAATGGACTCTCCTCTATATCTTCCTCATTTATTTGGCTCTCCCTCCTTGCATACATATAGATCTAGCTAGCTGATCTCTCTCCATCTCCATTAGTTAGCTAGAGTCAACAACTAGATCTAGCTAGCTATTTTGTCATCCACACTCGGTCCCCATATATAGGTAGCGAAGTCCTCACATCTAACCGTGCTCGATCTCTCTCGGGGGATAGGTGAGTAAAAAGTTGTGCATTTCAAGAATGGGAATATGTGTATTTGCGATATGAAGGGATTTGTACTAGTGACATGCCCCTTGAGTTGCTTATATTTTGCCGAAATGTCAATTTATTTCCATTTCGGTGAATTTCGAGCAAACTCGATACGTCTTATTTTTAGGCCAGGTCATGCCAAATTTTTATATGACTTTGATGCATGCATGCATTTTGTTCATAACCCTTTTGCTTGTTATACCGTGCAGTCGGTCACGAAGGTGAGTGGAAGGAAGGTGGAGCGATACTTGCAATCCGCGGTGATGGACATGTATGCAAATAATCGGACTGGGATTAGATGTCCATGTATAAGATGCAACGAAGGAGTCATTTTGGACACTTTTGCTCGTGGCAGTTTGAAGGTGCACCTGCTGATGAATGGTTTCATGGATAGCTATACTCGGTGGATAAGTGAAGATGATGAGGACGAAGTCCACACGGCATGGGATAATGACATGGGGCTAAACGAAGAGATGATCGATCGACACAAAGACAATGGCGCCGGACATGGCGGCGGGGAAGAGTCTGGACATGGCTGCGGCGGAGAAGATTCCGGACATGGCGAAGAAGAATCTGGAGATGGCGAAGAAGAGGCGGCGGACACGCCGTAGCCTTTGATGCTACTAAGTTCAGTTGTGCAGGACCTTCATGTTCGAGACCTCCTTCACAAGCGTATGACTAGCGACAGAGCTGCTTCAAGAGAGGAGGCCAAGCTAGCATAACTTGAAGTAGACTCGAAGACTCCATTGTATGATGGTTGCGATCCTGAGGTGACCCGCTTGAGTTTCACACTAGAACTTCTAAAAACGAAGGCCAAAAACAAATGGACAGACAAAAGCCTTGATGAGCATTTGAAGTATCTACATAATAAAGTTCTTCCCACGGGGAACATGTGTCCTACTAGTATCGAGGAGGCCAAGAAAATTGTTTGCCCTCTTGATCTGCCGCACATTAGATACCACACATGCATCAATAATTGCATCATTTATCAGGGGGAGCACATGAAAAAAACTAGCTGTCCAGTGTGCAATGCTTCTCGATACAAGAAGGTAGGAAATGAAAATCCTCAAAAAAACTTCTGATACTTTCCGATCACTTCCAGTCTGCAGCGGTATTTCGTAAATCCTAAGGAAGCAAAGCTCATGCACTGGCACGCAGAGAGGAAGAAGCCCGACGATGGAGATGATCTGAAGCTGAGACATATCGCAGATGCTAGCCAATGGAGAGCATTCAACGCCGGATATGGATTTTTCACAGAAGATGGACGGAACATCGTGCTTCCGCGAGTACCGATGGCATGAATCCGTTTGGAAACCAGAACATCAACCACAACACATGGCCCGTCTTTGTATGGATGTCCAACCTCCACCCAATGGAAGTGCATAAAGAGAAAGTACATACACATGAGCATGATGATTCAAGGCCCAAAACAATCAGGAAGTAATATTAACCTGTATATGGGGCTTCTGAAGGAGGAACTAGACACGTTGTGGAAATCGACGGTCAAGACATGGGACGCCAGCACATGAGATTATTTCTGTTTGAGAGTCGCGCTGATGAAGATGGGGAACGACTATCTCGGTTACGGGTACACCTCAGGCCAGGTGTGCCATGGATACTATGGATGCATGAGGTGCATGGATGATACAATGTCTCAGCAGTTGACGTCAATGAAAGATGGCTGGTCTGGGAAAATCGTGTACATGGGGCATCGACGATCGCTCGAGAAGGATGACTCGTGGAGATCTATTCAATGGTTTGGCTGAGCATCGAGGCCTCCACGTAAGAGGAGCAGCGCCGAAACCAACGAGCTATTGAAAAACTAGGAACGGAGCCCTGCGCTGGGAAAGATGAAAAAGGCGCCGGAGCGGTTGCTGAAGGTATGGAAAACGAGGTATGTTTTCTGGGACTTGGAGTACTGGCCAAATCACAACACTCATCATTGCCTTGATCAAATGCATATCACGAAGAACGTCCTCAGGAGCTTGCTTGGCACACTGATGAACATGTCGGAGAAAACCAAGGATGGGCCGAAAGCAAGGAAGGACTTGAAAGATTTGGAGATCACGAGAGATTTCCACATGTCGCCCCGTAAAAAGTCGACTAAGGAGACGGAGATGGAGGCGGGGGGAAAAGGCAGAAAACTCATCAAGAAGGAGGAGAATTATTGCCCCACTTCTTGCTTCACGTTAAGTGCGAAGAAAATCGATCAATTCATCAAGTGCCTTACGGGAATCAAAGTCAGTTTCGGTTACTGTGGGAAGATAAGCAGATTTCTAGACACCAAGAAGAAAAGGTTCGGCGGGATGAAGTCTCATGACTGTCATGTGATGATGATGCAGATACTCCCGGTTGCCATTAGAGGGATAATGGACAAGCACGTCCGTGACATGCTTACTAGTCTCTGCAACTTCTTCGACGTTATCTCTCAAAAGTCCATCAGTGTGAAGCAGCTTCGAAGGTTACAGGAAGAGATCGTTGTCATACTATGTGAGGTTGGGATGTACTTCCCGCTCGCATTCTTTGACGTCATGGTGCATCTATGTGTCCACATCGTGGACGACATCATCGACCTCGGGCCGACATTCCTTCATAGCATGATGTCATTCGAGAGGATGAATGGGGTCATCAAAAGATTCATTCGTAACATGTCCCATTGCGATGGGAGCATCGTCTAGGGGTATCTGACACAAGGGTGCATCTCCTTTTGCGAGAATTATATAGGTGTCGGAGACCCTGTTGTTGGTTTGCCCGTTAAGAAGCAACATGGGAGACTCGGAGGAGCAGGTCACAACAATGGCCGAAGAGAATTGCAGGTGGACTACTTGGATCAATGGAACGACTTTGACAGGGCTAACTTAGTAGTGCTAGAACACCTAGATGTGGTAGATGATTATGTGACACTGCATAAAGAAACCATCACAAAGAAGTACCATGATAAGGGGATGCGCAAGACGGATGACGAAGTTACTGTAGAGCACAATGCCACTTTCTTGTGTTGGTTCAAAGAGCAAGTCCTTCCTAATCCCCCGGAAGTGGCCAGTTCGTACGGATTGCTCATACACGCCTTAGCACATGGCCCCGCGCCCAAACACGCGACCCATCAGGCATACAATATCAACGGGTACATGTTCTACCCGGTGGCCAAAGACATGGACAGTGATTACTAGAACTCAGGGGTGATGATTGAATGCGTGACCGATGCCAATGGCACAACTGAAAGATTCTACGGAAGGGTCGAGATCTGGGAGCTTGACTAGGCCAGAATGCATGATACGATGATGTTCCGTGTTAGATGGGCTAAGGACGTTGTAAGAGAAAACAAGTATTTCACTATCAATTGTATACCCGACGCGAAGAGCGCTACCGTGAAGGCTAACATCATCGCCAAAACTGAGCCATTGGTACACGCTAAGCACATGACACAATGTTTCTTCATAACCAACCCGACCAATCACAACCGTCTTGTCATGAGGAGAGGCAAAAGGAGCATCGTCGAAATGGATGGAGTCACCAATGAGGAAGACTACGACCAATACGACAACCTGATGAGGGAAGATGATGATGACAATGAATTATACATGAAAAGAAGAATCAAGACTGCATTACCTAAGAAAGATCGTACTTCATGGTACCGGAAAAGTCACAACACGGGGCTCAATTATTCGACAACGAACAAGAAAGGGAAGAAGCTCAGTGTGAAACATCGTTGACGCAATATATATATATATATATATATATATATATATATATATATATATATTGTACGCACTTAAGTAACCGTTATCGGTCAAATGATGTATATATTGTATCCCCTTCAATTACCACCACATGCATGGTTCCGGTGATATTCACGCAATGTGGGAGGGAGACGTTCTCGTCGACTGCGTGCGAGGCCGACGGGAGAAAAATAAAAAACAAAAACAAAAATAAGAAAGCAATATAAAAGAAACAGAAAAGGAAAGGAAATAATAAAAAGAAAAGAAAACTAAAAACTAGAAAAGGAAACAAATCAAAAGAAAAGAAACATAGCAGTAGCACTAGATTAGGGCCAAACGCTATAGCTAAGTTAGCTATAGCGTTGGTTCCTAATCCAGCGCTACTGCTATGTGTATTTTAGAATAAAAAAATAAAAATTGGAATAGTTAGCGGTAGCGTTGGGTTACAACCCAGTGCTATAGCTAAGTTAGCTATAACGTTGGGTCCTCATCCAGCATTACTGCTATTTTTAGTTAACCCGGCCGCGCGGGCTCAAAATTTTGCCAAGTCATTTCCCCCCTCTCCCCCCTCTCCCCCACTCCTCTGTAACGCGCCGTTGTCGCCCCTGCCCGCCCTCGACCTCGACGCCGGCCGTCGCCCCTACCCGCCCCTCGACCTCGACCCCACCGGCGCCGCCCGAAGCCGCCCTCGACCTCACCGCAGCCGCCCTCTCCCCTGCCCGCCCTCGACCTCGCCGCCGCCGCCCGAGCCGCCGCCGACTGTAAGGCCTCTCCCTCTCCTCTCCCCTGCCCTCCTCTCTCTCTCTGTGATGAACCCTAGCATGTTGCTGTGATGAACCCTAGCATGTCTAGATTTGCTTAGGACGGTAGGAATTTTTTTAGCATTTAGGAAAAAAATTAGCAATTTTTTTAAGGAAACTAGCTAGGGCAGTAACTATTTAGCTAGGGAAAATTTAGCAAATATGTTTAGGGCAGTAGCTAATGCAGTACCGAATTAGCAAATTTGTTTAGTAAATTTAGATAATTAACTAATGCAGTAGCTAATTAGCAAATTTGTTTCGCAAATTTAGCCAGGGAAAAATTGTTTAGAAAATTAGCTAGGACAACGTTTTATGAAAATGCCTATCTTTATGAAAATGCCTATCTTTACATAAAAACAGTATCATTTAGCTAGGGCATTTTTAGCAAATTTTCCCCAGTCCATGCAGCGGTCAATGCAGCTGTAGCTGGCGTCACGACTGACTTCACATCTTCCATTATTACCAGCTTAATTTCGGCAATTATCGATTGGACGAAGAACAATCCAGATAAAGGGCCAGCGGACTTTCCCCTTCCCAGCTACGTCGGGAGCAATTCGGTGAACATCGCACCACCAGCACCTGCCCACGCAACCGCACAAGGTCCTTCTCTTGTTCATAGCAGCCCGTCTATCTCTGGCGTGCTCGGTGGGGCTTCGTCTTTGGTTGAGCTCTACACCCTCATGGTAATTACGCGTCATACCCTCTTCACCAGCATGTCTATAGTCTTCCATTTCAGTTGCCTTTCGTATGTTTGACATCACAGACATGTCTTCGCAGGGCTGACGAAACCCTGTGAACCCTACTGCACGACATCAACAAACAGAAGGTGGGTGTGGGAAAGGCAACGATTGTGAAGCTGAAGGACCACATGTTGCACAATCGAGAGATGCCCCATGGCGTCTTCAAGGTTAGTGTGGCTAATGTCAAAGCGTGCTTCGAGGATTTGCCTTGTGGAAGGTTGCATTAAAGCAACAGATGCTTGTAAACCGGAGGTGCCTTGTTATTTTGGTAGTACTTCTTATTTTGGTCTTTGTGATATAGGGTCCTCTATTAATGTTATACCTTACACTCTTTATATACTAAGCTTCATGATGAAATTTATGCCTGTGACTTGCAGCCAACTGATATGAAAATTAAATTGGCACATGGTACCCAAAGGTGACCTTATGGGATGGTTTCATTTTAATTGGTGATTAGCAAGGGCACGGTTGGGGGGGGGGGTATTAGTAGGAAAGTTTCGTCGGTAGTTTTAAATAGATTGCTTCGTAAGTGTAGCATTTTTTGTCTTACCTGATACAATTAAAAATGTGTTAGTTTTGGAACAAGGTGACCATCAATAATAGCAGCTTCTGCATTTGAGTATATGCTCTGGAACACCAATTATATATAACAAAACAAAAGTACAAAACTATATGCTTCTTGCAAGGCACAACAAACAAAAGGAATAAAATGACTAAGCGTGTGGTCTTCACTAACATATTTGAGAATCAAGGTACTCCTACATTCTTCTAAGACATGCCTTGTACCTATCTTTTATTATTGAATGTGTACTTGGCGGTATTCAAGGCAAGTTGTTCCCCAACTAACATCAATTTTTTTAATTATTATTGAGCTGCATCACATTATTCCTCAAGTAACAATGGTGTCCTATGATAATATCAGGTGTCTACATGTCAGCCAACCCTATGCAGCATCGACGAACTATGCACATTGAGATTGCTGACATATTTACATAGGGGCTCTCGGTCAAGTTCGTGTACTCCATGCTCGTACTACATCTGAGTTTGCTGACATATTTACAAATGGGATCCGAACTACAGCTTTCACAGACTGTATTGTACTCAGCATTGCATCATAGCGCTCATCACTGTATTGTCTGTTGTAGCGCGCTCCACCTCAGTTGTAGCTGCCGTTAGTCCTTGCACCACTTATATACGGCAGCCTCGCGAATAAATGAATCAAGCTTTCCAGTATTTAGTTCCTCTCTTTTTTGATGGAGCATTCAGTTCCTCTCATTTAACATGGACATCAAGATTCGTTCACTGCTCAGAGCGATATCGGACAGGTGATTTGCAGGTTCACGAGTGTCTCTATCCCTTATGGATTCAAGTCAATCAGCAGCAACAGCACACACACTGTTCGCATGTGAAGAACCGCATGCTTATGCACAGATCCAATTATGGAGACCCAATCATGACCACCTGCTTGAGAAGAAGAGACATCAATCAGCTAGTACCCTCACGAAGCAGAAAATCGGGCTCCCAGAAACAAATAAGAAAAGAAAAAACGACATCATTTACCATAAGTGAAACATAAGACATGAGTATGTGTATAGCCGTAGGGACCTCACATACTCACTGGCTTTTACAGTGTGATCATGTAGTTAGCCTCCCTGCGAATCCATGAAATGGGAGCAAGAGGAAGACGACGGTAGTCTCAGTTCCGTTGGGGAGCGAGGCTGCCAAGGTCACGGGCCATTCTTTATATATAGTGAGCCCCAACTAATTTATGTGTGTTGTCCCACCTGCCACATAACTTTTATATTTATTTTTTCAAGAGGAGGTTAAACCCTCGGGCCTCTGCATCATCTTGATGCACACAGCCATTTATACGTGACAAAACCACCAACTACATAATTGGCTATAAATTGCCACCTTCACTCTTTCATTTCCTCACCAAACACAATCAATCCTGCCTTGATTGCTTAGCTTTAGCTCCTCACACATCCCATAGCCATGGCCGCCACTGACCCTTCCTACTACCAGAGTGGTGTTTGCCAATCCATCACACAGAAGCAGCATCTCTTCCACTTATACATGAACCAGATTGCCGAAGGAACCCCAAATGCCAACCAAAAAGTCATTGTGAATCCAGGTCTTCCTATGGATTTTGGTGTAACCGTTGCAAATGACTGGACCATAAGCGATGGTCCAGCCGCCAATGCAAACCCTATCGCACGTGCTCGTGGCATGCACATGGGTGATGGTAAAGCCGACGTAAACTGGTTATTCTGTCACAATATATTGTTTACTGATACCAGGTTGGTTTGCCACCCTTTTGAGATGTTAGGGTCTAAATTAGCTTATGTTGTATCTATATCTTTTTGTGCTAATTTTTGTGATTTCCACTTCACTTATTAGGTTTAAGGGGTCCAGCCTTAAGGTTCTTGGAGACTTTGTAGCCAACAAAGATAGTGAATGGGCAATTGTAGGTGGAACTGGAGAATTTGCATATGCACAAGGTGTTGTCGTCGCCAAAGTAATCCAAAATATACAGCCTACTCCCGGGCGTACTTGGGAGCTTCGTATCAGTGCTTTCTGTCTGTGCATCCCCAACATGGTGAGATACATTTATCATTAATTGTTTTCCTATGTTAAGTACACAAATATGGTATAATTAAAAATAGTATCTCACTTAGTAACTTGGATTTACACATATATTATTGTTTTTTATGATATCAATGACGCTTGATCACCTGCCCAGACCCCAGTGAACAAGATGGGGCCTTGGGGAGCAGACGGAGGGACAGCCTTTGACATCACGGAGCTGCCTCGTTCTCTTCAAACCATGACAATTCGATGTGGTGACGTGATTAACTCAATTGGGTTTTCGTACACTGACCAAGCTGGTCAGAAGAAAATTGCTGGACCGTGGGGTGGTGATGGTGCACTTAGTGTGACGGTGAGTCATTCTTTTTGGATTATTCCAATGTAATTTCTTCAATGTTTTCTGCCAAATAACTTTAATCTCACACCCTGTACATGTACTGAGTTTAAATTAAAGTGCCATATGGCGAACTATATGCTGACGCACTCTTCTCTTGCAGATCAAGCTTGCTCCTTCCGAGTTCATGAAGCAAGTTCTTGGAACAACTGATGCAGTTGCAGGAGTGACTGTTGTTACATCACTTACTTTGGTCAGCAGCGTCATGACATATGGGCCTTTTGGAAAAGCAAATGGCACTCCTTTTTGCAGCCAGGTTCCAGATAGTAACACTATTGCGGGGTTCTATGCGCGTGCTGGGGGGGGTCTGTTAATGCACTTGGAGTTTACGCGTGCCCAATTTAGCACAGTGGATGTGCTATGTGGCATGAGAATCTTCATGGCTCTGGTCGACGACTCTCTTCTATTTCCAGTATTCCAACAATGGAGAAGGATTGTCCTTGTCGTGCTCTTGTGTACTATTTATTTTCCTTCTCATTATGTGTGCTTTCCTCTATTGTGTACACGTATTTCCTTGAAAAATAAATGATATTCTCTCCATTGATGATAATTTGATCCCTCTCTGTTATGCATATATTAAGTAAAGTTAGATGAACGGTCTTTGAAAAATCATAGACGTAACTTCTACCATCAGAAAAAAGGACAAGTTTAGGTCTCTAACTGGGCAAGACACTGTAGCATACAATTCGAGGTGGTAAGGACGTGGTCATGAATGTGGATAAAATTCTACTTGCCGGGGAGGCGTCAGGAGCATGTCGAATCATCCTTTGGCAAGCGGGATTGAACCTTTAACTTGCTGAGAAACTGTCGGACACTGCTGAAATTACACCCTACGTCGAGTGCCAGAAATACTCGGCAAAGGACCAAATATACCAAGGCGCCCTTTTACTTCTTTATTAGTTACTTATTATTCTGGGTGCACTCCAATGTTTGACGATGCAGTTATGATAGACTAGATATTTATCTACATCTACATCTACGCTACTATTAAAAGAGCAAAAATAAACTCTGCTAACCCGCATTTTTTTTATAAATTCTCTTAAAGCAACACAGTAAACTGAACATGAGATAACTAGGACCTTTGATTAAATCAATTTAAACACATCCTACCG
Organism: Triticum aestivum; assembly: GCF_018294505.1. Taxonomy (NCBI): domain Eukaryota; kingdom Viridiplantae; phylum Streptophyta; class Magnoliopsida; order Poales; family Poaceae; genus Triticum; species Triticum aestivum. Next base: position 636,775,960 of record NC_057795.1, read on the forward strand.
CCATATTACGTCTAAGATCAAATGTTGTGCCCGCATACGCCGTGGACCGCCAGCGTTCGCATAATGTGATCACTACGGGCAAGCTCGCAACGCCCTGATTTGTGGATCGAGTAAAATGCACTAGTGGTCACTGAACTTGTGTCGATAGCTCACTTTTGACACTGTACTTAAGAATACGGTCTAAATACGACTTTGGAGAAATACAATATGGTCACTGGTCACAGCCTTTACAGCACAAGGACTCTTCTTCATCTCCGTTTCTGCATGGTTTCTTGGACGGCGTCGTGTCTACAGAACACAGGCATGCGTTTGAAGAAAGACCAGAGCCACGGGAAGCTTCCGACCTACACTTCGTCGATCGATCAACGTCAGATCACGTACACTGATACGGCCCAAGCGACGGCGGCCCCTGTCCTCCCAGTCTCCGCGCCTCCGTCCCACACTTCGTCCGCGCCAGCGTTTGCAGAGGCGTCGCCTCGGGTGATGTCTAACAGGCTGGCCGAGGAGAGGTTGGCTGCCGTCACTCCGAGCTGTTCTGCGACCCAGGCCCATCCCCGTTGCGCATTCTCAGCCTTCCACCAAGACTGCTACTCCACCTCGGCGGAGTCGACGGCACCCGGTGGATGCAGAGGGAGCGACAACAACGGACGAGGATTCACTTTCAAAGGCAATGCATCTTAAGGCATCATATAAATCTTTCTGTCTTTTTTGTCCCCACAAATGTCTTCTAAATTGACTACCAAAGGCATGGTTTTGGGTAACAACGAGAAAGAAGTTAATGTGTCGACTAAAGCTCTGAGACATGGAGTATGACCGTCTAACGTTAACACCTAAAGTCTTGGGCAAGTCGGACAACTCTCTACTAGAGGATGAGGATGTGGATGCCACTATTGACGGTCATCTTCTCTCTCATATAGTTGGTGAGGTGTCGGAAGTAGTTTTAGATGTGGCTGGGCTAAGTTCCTTGTATGAACTCAAAGCATCTGGCCGTAAATCTAAATCTTCTCGCAGAAAGAAGTGTCAGTCGCCTTGTAAAAAGGCGAAAGTGTCTAAATCTCCAAATGTTTCCCAAATGCATGGCCTGTTTTTGAATAGCAGAGGTCTTGGTGACTTGGCTAACATTTACATATCGCTGGATGTTCTAGGGATCATAAGTTGGATTTTTTGGCCATTTCTGAAATGGGGAAACAAGATTTCTCGGTGAGTTTATTTAACCGCCTTTCTGGCGGCATAGATTTCTCGTGGGTGTCTCGTCCACCACGTGGCAGATCTGGGGGCATATTACTTGGCGTGAGAATGGAAACAATGAAAGTGTTGGCAAGTTCAGATGGAGAGTATCATATTAAACTCCATATCCTCAACAAACCTCATAACTTTACATGGACTCTTGTCCCCATGTATGGCGCAAGCCAGGAAGAATTTGAAGCTTATTTTCTTTGTGAATTGGTTAATCTGGCAAAGGATAATCCATATCCTATTCTAATAGGAGGAGATTTTAATTTGCTAAGATTTCCTCATGAGAAAAGCAAAGGCAGGTTCGACAATCACTGGCGTTTCTTATTCAACGCTGTCATTGACAGTCTCGATTTAAGAGAGGTTTCCATGATAGGAAGACAGTTCACTTGGGCGAGCAGTCTTCCAGAATTGACATACGAGAAACTAGATCGCGAGCTTATTGATACTGAATGGGAATCGAAATTCCCTATGGTAACAGTGTGGGTGCTAGAATGTATCGAGACTTTGCCGGATCATGCCCCAATCCCTATAACCACTGGTTAGCCTAGACCTAAGTGTAAACGCCACTACAAGTTTGAACTTGGATAGTTACATAGGGATGGTATCCATGATACGCTGAAAAGGTGTGGGAAAGATCTATCTCGCATCAGACCCCAATCCAAAGATGAATAACAAAATGCGTGCATACACAGATTCCTAGGAGGAAGGGCTAGACATAGGTCTGGTATCTTGCAAAAGAAAAAGCTTCGGTTGTCATCTATTGTTGATGAATTAGAGGCCCTTGCAGAGGTACGACCATTATCCCTGCAAGAAATTGAGCTAAAAAGCCAATCAAGTGCACAGATTGTAAAGTTATTACGAGAAGAGGAGTTCAAATGGTACCAACGATCAAACGCTCAATTTATCGTGGAAGGAGATTCGAACACAAGTTACTTTCAAGGTGTCGCTAACGGAAGATATAGGAAGAAACCTATTCATTCTCTTGTACAGGATGAGGGTACGATCGAGGACCATGAGCAAATAAAATTGTACATTACCAATTACAATAAAGTTTTGTTTGGTGCACCAGAAGAAGACAACTTCTCTCTGGATGAGTCCCGAACAGAGGATATACCCCTTGTTTCTGTTGAGGAAAACCATCTTCTTACAGCTCCCTATACCGAGGAGGAAATAAAGAAGGCAGTTTTCCAAATAGAACACAACAAAGCCCAAGGGCCGGATGGCTTTCGAGCTGAGTTCTACCAGCACTTTTGGGATGTCATCAAGTTGTACCTGCTAGAACTATTTGGCTACTTTCATGTCGGACAGTTAGATCTATTCCATCTAAATTTTGGTGAGATAACTTTACTACCTAAGGTTAATGAGGCAGAAATGATACAACAGTATAGACCTATCTGCCTCCTTAACGTTACGCTTAAATTTTCATGAAAACCGCTACTCTTAGGCTGAATTCGATGGCCGGTCATGTGGTTCGCCCTTCACAAACTGCTTTTATGCAAGCACATCCTAGATGGAGTTGTAATCATTCATGAAATAGTTCATGAACTATGGAGGGAAAAATTGAATGGGGTTATTTTCAAAATTGACTTTGAAAAGGCTTATGACAAAGTCAAGTGGTCTTTTCTCTAGCAGAATCCCATAATGAAAGGATTTTGTGTAGACTGGTGGGCTCTCATCCAATGTTTCGTCTCTAGAGGTAGTGTGGCCATCAAAGTGAATGATGATGTTGGCAGATACTTCCAAACGATAAAAGGATTGAGACAAGGCGACTCAATATTGCTAATACTATTTAACATAGTGGCCGTCATGATTGAGTGCACAAAAATTGAGGGTCTAATTGACGGGGTAGTTCCTCATCTAGTTGATGATGGACTTTCTATCCTTTAATATGCCTACAATAGAATTCTCTTGATGGAACATGACATCAAAAAAGCAAGAAATCTGAAATTAATCCTGTCAGCCTTCGAGCAACTTTCGGGTCTTAAGATAAACTTCCACAAGAGTGAATTGCTTTGTTTTGGTGAGGCTCGGGACGAGGCCCAACAATATGCTGAAATATTCTGCTGTGGACAGGGTCAGTTTCCGATTCGCTGTCTAGGTATTCTGATAAATTATCGGAGACTTACATATACTGATGGAAACATGTCGAGAGAGACTGCAAAAACATTTCAGCAGTTGGAAAGGAAAATTGCTATCTCTGGCTGGTAGATTAGTCCTCATAAATTCAGTATTCAGTAATATGGTACAGTATGTGATATCATTCTTCCTATGGCCCAAAGGGGTCTTACAACGTTTGGATTATTTCCAATCAAGATTCTTTTGGCAAGGTGACAGTGAGAAGAAGAAATATCAGCTGGCTAACTGGAGTGTGGTTTTCCGTCCCAAAGATATGGGCGGCTAGGTATTCCTGGCCTTGAGGTCAAAAATACAGCCTGTGTAAATGGCTTTTTAAGTTACTTACCGAACATGTTGTGTGGCAAACCCTCCTGAAAAGAAAATATATAGGCTCAAATGCAATATCCCAAGTTAGTTGGAAACCCAGGGAGTCGCACTTTTGGGCTGGTCTAATGCCTATCAGAAACACTTCTTCTGTTTTGGGTCATTTTTTATTAAGTATGGTTGGGAAATTCGTTTCTAAGAGGATAAGTGGCTGTGAAATGCTACTCTCGAGGAACAATATCTAGCTTTATACAACATTGTGCGTCACAAAGGCGATACTATCACCCTGGTGTTGGAATCTTTCCCACCAAATGTGACATTCAGGAGAGATTTAATCGGCCCCAGACTTGCATCGTGGAACACTTTATTGCAGCGTTGGACAACGGTACAACTGTCACAGGCCGCCGATAAGTTTCGTTGGAAATTACATGACAGTGGTAAATTCTCTATGGATTCCATGTATAAAGCTCTAGTCCATCTGATTGTTCCAGTTAATAATAATAAGAAGATCTAAAAGATGAAGATACCACTCAAAATTAATTTTTTTGCATGGTATCTCCGTCGAGAAGTCATTCTTATAAAAGATAAGTTTGTTAAGAGGAATTCGCAAGGAAGTATGAGATGTTTTTTTTGTCATCAAGATGAGATAATTAAACATTTGTTCTTCGAATGCAAATTCCCTCGAACTATATGGTTAGTCATCCAAGTAGTTTCTGACTTGTCTCCTCCGTGTAGTGTTACTAATATATTAGGAAATTGGCTACATGGAGTTGATCACATGTTTAGGATTCTTATTAGGATTGGAGCGCTATTATTTGGTCGCTTTGGCTACGTAGAAATGACAAGGTTTTTAATGATAAAAATTCATCTCTTATGCAGGTAATCTATAGGTGCACCGGTACTCTCCGCTTATGGTCATCTCTAGATCGTGTGGAGTTTCGCGACCTGTTTACTCGGTGTGTGCAGGCTTTAAGGATAGATATGGCGAAGGATATTTTTATCCAACATGGATGGCACCGTGATCTACGGATTGGACCTCCGTCTACTTAGGCTTTATACACTTTCTTCAAGATTACTTATATTCCGCCTTTTTTTCTTGTCCTTTGTGTTGTTGCGGCCGTGTGCAACCTAGATATGCAGGGGCCGGTTGTAATGCTTAAACCTTTTAAGTAATAAATCGCCTTGATCGAAAAAATACGATTACGGGTCGCTCACTGTATTGCTTCCTATTTTGTTCAGTTGACTGGTCGAAAGCGCAGGTCCTCTCTCTTTCTTCCTTGGGACCCAACTGTCACTAGTTGAAACAAATAAATTAGAGGACACAAAATTATGCGTAGATAAGACTCGAACTAAGACACGTCGTTGCAAACCCATGCAGTAGCCGATTGACCACCCATTCCACCGATAAGAACGTCGAGCGACCGCTTATTCTTTTATTTTCGTGTGTGTGAGAATAGCGACCACTAGCTTATTCTACGGACGCACACAACACATTTAGGATCATTCGCGATTATCCGGTTTGTAAATGCTATTGTCGCTCCACCAGTCACTCATTCATGGACATCTCGCATTCATTTGAGGTGAGTGCCCTCCAATCACACACGATATTTCCTTTCAATTCATTTCCGGCAAGATATGGGAAGCTAAACATGCAAGGAGAATGGTACGGTCACACCATTTTGCAGTTCAGTCACAAGCTAAAAATGGCATGATATACGTCCTGAATGATAAATCACATGCTCATGATATATTTGTTTCATCAGAAGAGCTTAGTAGATTAGAGATGCATAGAAGGACGAGGATTTGGAGCTCTCGGGTGCTCCGCACCCCATCGAACATTTCGTTCAAAAAAGTACAGAGAAATTTTAAAAAATTCTGGAATTTTGGGATATCAACCTTGGGTTCCCGGTCTAACCAGTGTGAAATTTCGTAAAAAACAGCAGGAAACTATTCATGGCAAAAAAGACAAAAAAATTCTATGAATAGAAAAACATTGTTTGGATGGATTTTTGTTCACACAGTATTTCCTTCGCCATAGATACGTTTTTTTATATTTTTTCACGAAGTTTCACACGGAGTAGATCAGGGACCCAGGTTTGGTATGCCCAAACTTCAGATTTTTTTTCATTCTTTTGGTATTTTTTAACATTAATTTTCGTATAGGGGTGTGGAGCACCCAAGAGCTCCTGTATCCTGCATAGAAGTCCTATATATAGTGCCCTTGGATGTTAATGTGGCCATGATATGAGTTCAGATTTGTTTACGTCTTTAGCTTCGGAACATCTAAAATATTGAAGGAAAACGAAAACCTGAGAGTCAAAGGGGTCAAGGAAAAATTAGCTGAAAACCACCGGCGATCTTGTGTCCTACTTTGTCCACTTGAAGTTCGATTGCCATTTGACAGAGACTACAGTGATGGCACTGGAGTTGAAATCTATAATGGTCTTGGTAGCTCTTGGGAGAACATCCCTACACGACGGCTGCTTAGTTACGATGAATTTTATGGTCATATGCCATGTCTGAATGAAGGTTGTACTGACAACACTAGTCCTCGGCATCATCGAATCTGCCACGTTCTCCTCCACATGAATTTACATCCAAGTCCCTCATCTAAGCTTTCTCTCGTCACAGCTGGCTTCATAGTTTCATGGTGTAGGGATTAGTTGGTAGAGAGTGGTACATCCAGAGAGAAATATCCCTTTACTCGAGGTTGAAAGCAGTTATCTTTACACCATCGGTTTTCACTTTATAGGCACTCATGTTTGATGGTTGCGGTTATGGTAGAACATACATGCTTAACTTGCAAAGGAAAATGTATAAAATATGATCATTCATACACATTTATTTGCAGGTAATAAAAATATTTCCAACCAATTATAAAATTATTAAGTACTCTTAGTATCTGGGAGTCCCTAGCAATGTGAAGATGATATATTAATACTAATGAATGGACATGGTTTTGTTTTGGTCACACCAAGATAACTCAAACACCCACTCGCTTAGTTACTTGCATATCAACATATTTATAAACACATTTGATAAAAAAAAATCACTTCTTCGCTTTGCTGGTAATGTGCAACTTCCACTCTTTTGATTATATTTTGCATTTTAGTAGTCCCGGCTTCTTTTTGAAAAGAAGACTACTTTTCCTGCTAAGATTAGAACAGTAGTAAGAGCATCTCTAACAGAACCTGCAAACCGGCAGTCCGCTGTAATAACCAGCGGTTTGCGGGATCAATATGTGTGGGATTTCTCAACACATATATGTGTGGGATTTCACCCAATTTTTTCGCATCCCCTTTCGGTTGGCACGAACCCACTTCCGCCGGCTTCAGTTCCAGCCTCCCGCCCAGCCGCCACAATCCATCCTCGGACCCCGCCGCCCGGCCTCGCGGTGCCGGAATTCAGCCGGATGGAGTACCCGCCTCCCTCCGGTGCGCCATACCATGCCCACCGCCGCCTCCACCGCCGCCACTCGGTCCGTCCAGGCCTCGAACTCCTTACGCCGCCACCACCATCAAGAGAAAGCTGTAAGGGAACCATCTTGTTCAAGGTGGCGCAACTTGTTGCGCGGTTGGGAGTTTCGGCCCCGCTCCGGTTCCAAGCGCCAAGAGGAAGACAACCGCCTCCACCGATCCTGCCAGTGCACGGGCGAAGGCCCCAAGGAATAAGGCAATCACGTCAAGGGGTCAGGGTCTTCCTCCGTGTTTGGTCGATCCTGGCATCAACATTGACGACGAAATAGCCGGCCACGCCCACAACGTGTTCGATGAAACGGTCGGGACGTAAAAAAATCTTTTGATTGGTTTGCTCCGGTCATCTATGTTTCGGCCGTTCGGAACACTTGCTTGATCTTTGGGCCTTGATTTTTGTAGCCAAAATGTGCCCTACACATATTTGAAGATGTTGGCTGAGAGCACGGTGAATTTGGGTGCCCGCTTGTCGATTTCGGTAAATCATACGTTGAGGTCGACGCGGAGGTGAATGCTAGGAATAAAGATGATGATGATGTGAAAGAGATCGAGGAGGCCGACTATGATGCTAAGGTGGGGAGGACCGGCAACTACACAAAGACGGAGGATGTGTGCTTAGTTAAAGCATGGCAAAACATCACTCTTGACTCCACTGTCAGCAAGGATCAAACCTATAGCAACTATTGGCAAAGGATTGAGGACCAATATGATCAAATGATGCCATTCCCATCCGGCCGGAGCTTCAAGGGCCTTCAAGGCCATTGGGACGCCATATGTTTGGTTGTTGCTTTATGTATAAAAAATGGGGCGAAAGCCTGTTTTGAGAGAAATAAGTTTCTAGCAGGGGTAGCATTTCTTATTTTTGTTAACAAACGAGGTAAATGCATTTTCTGTCCTTGTGCAATCATGGTTTTAAGACTCGGTACTGATAAATGTGACCAATTCCGGTTTCACACATTTTCATGATTCAGTGGAGCTGGACTATTCTCTTCTTCCTGGCCGATCAAGTGGTGACGCTCATGCGTGACCAGACCAGAACTAGCTGACATAAAATTTATGTTAAGCTCTACTTCTTGAAAGTTGACGACTCGACTCCGAATCATTCAAGACTATAACTAGTTCGCAAATGCAATTGTTATTCAACTACTCACGCATTTATGTAGTTCTCGTAGTTCTTTTAGTGTGAGTTGTCCTCCAGCCAACCACAATGCTTTCATTCATTTTGTTCCTCATGCAACTAAAAAAAATTCGATAAAGGATGTATACATGATTCTGTAGTGTACTCACGTGTTCAAAATGACATGATAAATATCTGCTGAATCGCTTGCTCATACCTATATATCCTATGCTCACACTGTTTTGTTTTCATAGGAAGAGCTAACCAAGACTAGCGATGTATGGAAGTCGTCATATATATACCTTCTGTCCTGGGATATCAATTAAGTGAGTGGGATATGAATACTAATTTGTTTATCTCTTTATCAAGCTTCAAATCGTCTGAAATATTGGAGAAAAACAAAAATACCATGGTAACATTTACTTGTTGTAAATCTGTATTGACTTATGCTAGAAAATAGAGTGTTGTCGATAATTCCAACTACTGTCCTCTTAGACACTCACTTCGAAAAGCCTTTCTGAATTGCAGACCTGACTGTCCATCACCATAGCCGTTTGATACCCACAAAGGATTGTTTGAGAGGTTAACAGCTGTCCTTTCCCAGTGCCTACTTATAGTTTTATGGTTTCCCATCATATCTAAGACTTGTACAATATTTTGCAGGACCGTCAACTCAGTGGCATTATTTGGTGACAAAGCATGGGATATGATGCTCCCAGTGTAGGGCAACTAAGTGTGGAGTTGTCCTTCGTTGCTAAGAAATTAGCTGGATTAGGTAGCGTGATGGCAAAATTGTGGAGACGAGTGAAGGAGATGTAAATCAATAACGATGGATATAATTGGGATGGCAAAAGTGATTCTTTCTAATGAAAAATCCATATGTGTATGCATGGTTCGATATAGTTTAGCTCACCAAAAAGGTCATTTGTGCATGCATGTGTCTTCTCCTGATGCAAACTTTTTTGTTGATAAAGAAATAAATGTGAAATTATCTACCAACGACACTTTGCAGCCACTGCCACTGTTTTCCCCTTGTTGCTGACAGAGATTCTCTCGCCGTTGCCATCAATGTTGCACAGAGCAACAATTGTGGAAAGTCTAGAGAGATATGAACTGAGAAAGCAGAGGGCCACACTAGGGGTAGAACAGAGAAGCATCAAAGCAGATAAAAATTCACGAGATATTGTCAGACCCTATTTACCGCGAGCAGTGCAAGACCCTATTGCTGGAACTCTTCTTTTCCTTCACAAGTGGTTTAAATTTTCTAGGGAAAAGGTCATTAACTATTAGTAATTTACCTGTACATGTTTCCGTTTCTCAATTGTTCTTGTCTGGGTTTCTTTGCCACAACATGCTGATCTGAAACGACGAGTTGCAGGCTTAGCTCAGGTTAGTCAATTCCAATTTCACGGAGTTGTCATGATCTTTTAAAGAAACATTTATTATGATGCCAATGGACTACTCTATGGCCTTATTCCGTAGTCGAGTGATCGTACACATGAATGAAACTAACATGTCATGTAAATGAAGTTCTTCTACTACTCGAGAGTTGGTGAAATGGACCCATAAGATGGAGCACAATTAGGGGTATCCCCAAGTCTGTGTCTATGTCTTGAACAATACTGTATGAATGGTGATCTCTTTCATTAGCTGTTTTAGCAATGGAATCCTGTTTTTTTCAGAGTCTGTGAGTTGCTCCACATATATTCCTTGCAAAACGATGATGCTTTCTTGCAGGTGCAGGGTCCTCATGGTGCCCCCATGACGTACCTGTTCCCGAGTATATACTTTCCTGCTGAAGGACAAAGCTGTTTCGACGGCACGAAGCAGATATGTCCTTGAGCATTTCCTCTGGTTTAGCATGAGCTGGGATCTATACTAAGATTTGTGAGCTATCTATTTATTTATCTAGTATTTCCATCATTGTTCGGTTGAGAATACATAGGCATTTCATTTGTTGAAGAAATTTCTTCAACGATGGTTTCATCTATTTCAAATTTCAATGCATAGGCCGCCAATGCTGGTTACTGTGGAGTTGCCGGCATGGTGTCGCCAAACCATCCATTTCGCAAGGGAAGTTAAAGCTTGGACTTGTTGAGAAACTTTCCAGCATTCTCTAGTTTGGAGCTAGCTAGGGTAATTGCTTCTGTAACTGAGCTGAACCTGTAGTTGCTCTAAATCGAGATTTTTTGGGGCCTGCGGTGTAGGGTGAGTGCTCTGCTACAAGGCGAGTCGAGCATCAGTGAGTCAAACTCCAGGCCGCACCGAGGCGGTCTGATTTGGATTTGGTTTCCTGCTGGTCCATTGGGTCTGTACAACATGGGTCAGTAGCAGTTTATTCTTCATGTTGGCTGTAGCCCAGTGTTGTTGTTTTCTCCGATAAAGGGCGCTTTTATTATCTCAAAATGTAGCATCAAAGTGATACAAAGCATTAAAAGTATCACCCGACCTCTGCATAACTAGGATGCACACAGCCAAATACCAGTAGTCTGATAAGTAGAAAGATAAAAGACCGACAATTCGGCAACAGTAGAGTCCAAAGACCGACACTATGCCTATGTCGAAAGAGATGGTGGACCGAACCGGAGATTATGCTGCCATCCATGTTGGGTAAAAACCTCCGTAGCCACCTGCTCCAACAGCGTACACACCGCCTTGAACAGCGGTTGGTACTCCGCTCGTTGTAGCGTACACCACGTACGAAGCGAGTGCGTACAACGGAAAATAACCTGCGTAGGAGAAACAGTTTTGTCATTAAAAACAACATCATTTCTACATAGCCAAAGCGACCATAGTAAGGCATATGCTCCCATCCTTATTAGCGTTTTGTACCTATTTGAAATACCGTCCAACCAATAACCAAAAATATTGGCAACACTTGTGGGCGGATACAAATTTGACGCTATTTGGATGGCTGACCACGTAGAACGCGCAAACTTACAGTGAAAAAAGAGGTGTTTAATTGTCTCGTCGTGAGTACAAAAATAACACTTCTTACTTCCTAACTAGTTGTGTCGTGCGAGGTTGTCTTTTGTTAGCACAACTCGCCTACGGAGATACCACATGAATATTTTGACTTTAAGTGGTACCTTCTCTTTCCAATTTTTTTTGTTATTACTCACCGGTACCTCAGAATGCATGAGTGCACGATACATAGAGTCTACTGTGAAAGATCCCGATGTAGTAAGGTTCCAGCGAAACACATCACGACCTTGTGTCAGGATAATCGAATCCAGACGGGACAATAGATTATTCCATGACATAAGTCGGGTGCCGATCAAATCCCGCCTGAACGAAATATTTGGCGGGGATGAGCTAAGTACTTGCGCAATAGTATTATTTTTATCGCGTGCAATGTTGTATAAGGCTGGGTATTGTTCTCGGAGGCTAGCATCGCCTAGCCAGATGTCTTCCAAAAAATGAATCTCCGACCCGTCCTTTATCGCGAAAGACCCAAAGTGAAAGAGATGTTTCTTTGCCGCCATTAGGCCGGCCCAAAAGTGTGAGTCTCCAGGTTTCCAATATACCTGAGACACCGCCTTTTGGCCTATATACTTATTGCGCAGCATGATTTGCCAAACACCATCCTCAGTAAGAAGTTTGAACAACCATTTACTAAGTAGGGCCTCATTCTTGACCTGCAGGTCATGAATACCAAGGCCGCCCTGGTCTTTCGGCCTACAAACCACACTCCATTTGGCCAGCCTATATTTTTTCTTCTCACCATCTCCTTGCCAAAAGAACCTGGACCTAAAATAGTCCAGTCTTTGCAAGACCCCTTTTGGGAGCTGGAAGAATGAAAGCATATAGAGAACCATATTTGTGAGGACAGAGTTTACTAAAACCAATCGTCCTCCAACCAAGAGCAACTTGCCTTTCCAGCTGCTCAAGCGTTTCTCTAGCCGCTCCTCTACATGCTTCCACTCTGCAATGGTGAGACACCGATAATGAATTGGTATTTCCAAATATTTAATTAGGAATTGTCCATGTGCATAACCAAAAAGGTCAGCATAATCGGCCGCTGCCTCAATGGCTTCTCCAAAGCAGAACAATTCACTTTTATCGAAGTTAATCTTAAGACCCGACATTTGCTCAAACGCTGACAACAGAAGTTTCAGGTTTCTAGCCTTGTCTAGGTCATGTTCCATAAAGAGAATTGTGTCATCGGCATATTGCAGAATAGAGAGACCACCATCCACTAGATGTGGCACTACTCCTGTAATCTGCCCGTCTTGCTTGGTGCGCTCAATCAGAATAGCCAACATGTCAGCCACAATGTTAAATAATATTGGAGATATGGCATCACCCTGTCGTAGTCCTTTTTTTGTCTGAAAGTAATGGCCGACATCATCGTTGACTTTGATGGCCACACTACCTCCAGTTACAAAATTGTGGATCCACTTGCACCATTTATCGGAGAAGCCTTTCATCCTTAGGGCCTGTTGGAGGAAAGACCATTTGACCTTGTCATAGGCTTTTTCAAAGTCTATTTTGAATACTACTCCACTCATATTTTTTTGGTGCATCTCATGGACGGTGTCATGCAGGATTACTACGCCATCGAGTATGTTCCTTCCTTGCATGAAAGTTGTTTGAGATGGCAGAATAACATGGTCAGCTACCGAGTTTAATCTATTCGTCGCCACTTTGGTGAAAATCTTGAAGCTGACATTAAGGAGGCATATGGGTCTGAACTGTTGAATCCTTCGGCCTCCTTAATCTTCGGCGACAAGACAATCTCGCCAAAATTAAGTCTGAATAGGTCAAGTCGGTCGGCATGAAAACAATTGAATAACTCCAAAAGGTCAGACTTGATGATATCCCAGAAATTCTGATAGAATTCTGCGGGGAAACCATCAGGGCCTGGAGCTTTGTTATAGCCCAGTGTTGTAGGTATCTGAATATCTTGCTGCCTGCTTGTGAGAGAGTAGGACATGGATGGATGTTTGTTGCCGGCCGGCTGATGCAGTAGGAGTCGAAAGAGCAAGCTGGGGTTGCACAGTATGCACTTCATTGAATAAGCAATGCATGTTCGGCAGTAGTATTATGAAAGAGTTTGTGTCCTTCGATTATTTTTTGTGCTGCTTCAGTCAGCCCTCCTACTTTTATAGACTAGTGTTATTAGTAATGCTCTTCACCCAAGATCTCGGTTTCCTGTCTCTCTCTCTCACATTGGACTATACTAAATCTTCCTGATAAAAGTCTTTGTCCACTTGTCTGCAAGCAGAGAAAAGTGTCCTAAGAATTTGAGGTGTACTCGTATGATGAAAGAAATGATAACAACTCCTTACTGACTTGGTCAATACCTATCACATGCTTACGAGGATGTAAAATAATGAAATCAAATGCGGTTAGCAGTAATATGACAATTAGAAACGGAGCTGCACCGGCAATTGGCACTTTGCCTTCTCTTCACAATTAAAATTACTAGTGCCTTTAAATTGGCTAAAATGAGCCAATTTCAAACCATTTCACACATCATTCATGATGCAAAAGACTGGGACAAATCCCTGCTCATACTTCCTAGATGAATGATGGTTGATGTGACCGGAAGTAACATATATAACATGCATATTACATTCTTGTACTACCTAAAAGGGTTGTTTCTTTGGATCATTCAAGAGTAACCTGTTTGCAAATGCAATTTCCATTCAACTACTTGCACATTCAGAATTTCTCGCCATTCTTTTATTGTGACTTCACCCCAACGAGCAAACACAACATTTCTCTTCACTTGGGTTGGAAGGAGAGCAGAAACTAAATTAACACGCAAGTAGAATGGTCGATCACATGATTCTACAGCCTAGTTATATGATAAAAAAACGTGATAAGCAATTCCAAAATGACTTGCTCAACACATACCCTGTGATGACAACTTTTTCTCCATAAGGAGAGCTAACAAAGACTATATATGTGTAGAAGTCCTATATATATACCAATGTCCTAGCATCTTAGGATATCAAAATGAGTGTGATATGAATTTAGATTTTCTTACCTCTTTAGCTTCAACCAATTAAAATATTGGAGGGAAACAAAAATGTCAAGACCCCATCTACATGGTGGCAACCCCGAGTGACCTTATATTTGCGACCAAGCACGATACAAGTCATGAGACCATCGACATGGTTCCAAGATCAGTGACCTGATATTTATGACCAAGCACGATATACGGCTTGCAATATTAGGAGCCTCCTCCTGACCTTATAACAGTACGATCGGTAGTTGAGTCTTGACAGGCGAGTGGATAAAGCTAGGTATAGTTCGATTTCTGTTTTACCATACACCTTACATTACAAATTATACAAATTGATTAACTCGCTTCACTACTTTCTACTGGATATCGATTTTAGTTATCTCTCCTTGCATTGCATGAAAACGGAGTTCTGTCTCGTTGAGTGAATGAAGCCCAAGTTGGAAGATAATCGGAGTTAGCTTTCTGAGGAGTTCATCCAATGTATATATCACTGCCAAGGGATGTGGAACTTCATCATTAAGAAAATAATTATTTGCATAAATTTTTAAAGTGGATACTAATCTTCTAGACACATCTAGACCGTGATAACTGGTCGGTTGGTCGGTCATAGTGAAGCTTACAGTGATATGACATCGACACAAGTGTGGGTATATGACGTGTTACCTGAGAAATCCATCAATGAATTCAAGCTCTAGTTAAACCTAAGGTACTATTCCGAGGGCTCCCTCGTATCGCTCCCTCCGGGGCGATCAGTGGGCCAACCCCAGCGCCCCGGCTGCCGCCCCCTCCCCCTCTCCTCCACCTCGTCGTCCCCAGAGACATGCGCCGACTAAGCCCGGGCGCCGCCGGTGATGGGGACGGCAGGGATCTAGGGTGCAGCTCCGCGGTCTTGAGGGACCGATGGCTCGAGATCGCCCTTCAGTCTTCGTCTTTCCCTGTGGTTCGGCGCTGCTCTGGCAGCTTCGTGGGGAGGGCGGATCTCAGGGGGGGATGTGGCCATGGTTAACTGGTCGGCGGCGCATTCGGTCAGATCTGATCTGGCCGGTGCCGCTGGCGGTGGTGGCTATCTCCTCCGCCGGGGTTGGCGGCCTGAGACTGGATGGTCAAGTCTCGAGATCCGCCATCTAGTTCTAGCTGCGAGTCGGGACGACATAGTTGCCGGTGAAAACCGAGCCGATGGTTGGCGATGGCGGTGTTCTGCGTTGTTACCTTGATGAAGGCATCATCATGTAACTATTGTCGACCCACTCGTGCTGCTTCGGGGGAAACCTAGGATCTGGTCTTCCAGATCGGACGATGGCGGTACTGCGGTGTCGTTTTCTCTCTTGGGAGCATGGTTTGTGGAGCAGAGCTGGAAGACAGAGGCAGGAGGTGGAGCGGCTTTGTCTTGCACGGAGCTTTCGGTGGAGATGTCAAGTCATGCCTGGCTGACAGGTGCTACGCTGTGTCATGCCTGGTTGGCAGGTGCTACACACAACAAATCTTCCAGAATCTTCACATCTGGACGGACGAGCGCGGGCAGTGGCGCCGTTGGCGCCGTGGTGACATCGACGGATGCGTGGACTGGCAAGGATGATGCATATCTCTCTCCTGAAGATGGGTTAGCGGTTCGATGATGATGGCGACGTCTAAAACATGTGCATGTAGTGTACGCGTTAGGCCTCGCTGAACATAGGTCTAGAAAGTTGCTTGCTAACCTGATTAATTCTCTAATAATGCTGCTTTCTTGTGGACATTATGTAAAGGGAGTGGTGTGCAGTGTGGGTGCTTGGGCAAGAGGTTGGTTATCCCTGCCCGTGTGATCAAGACAAGGAAATTTTTTTTTCGGTGCCGCTGGGAGAGGAAGGTTTGGCTGGTGAAGGTGAGTAAGAAACTAAATATGTAGTGATCAATTAGTTTTGCTTCATTGTTCCATCTTGGTGAATCCTCATGGTACCCCCATGACGAACCTGTTCAGAGTATGTAGGTTGAGCAGCTGCAGGTGTGGCTTTCATGTTGGAGGAGGTGTGTTTGTTGAATGTGATGGCCTTAGGATCAATAAACATGTGAAGAGAGACAATTACAGTGCTCTTGTGCCGAATGTCTGCGGAGGATATTCAGCTTTGGATTCGACGGCATGAAACAGATATGTGCTTGAGCATTTTCCCAGATTTAGCAGAAGCTTGGATTTATACTCAGATTTGTGAGCTATCTATTTATGTATCTAGTATTGGCGTTGTTATTCGGTTGAGAAAACATTGCCATTTTAATTGTTCAAGAAACTTTTGGAATTGTGGTTTCATCTGTTTCAATGCTGATAGTACACCATAATGCTGGTTACTGGGTAGGTGTCGGCGGTGTGTCAAATCCGCCTTTCACAGGATGAACTAAAGCTTCAACCTGTTATGAAACTTTCCTACACTTCTGTATTTTGGATCCCTAATCGCTGCAACAGCAACAGCGACGCTCGAGTGCCCTAGTCACCGGATCCAACCACAAAAGGTTCTTCAACAGCAACGCCTTCAAGAAAGAGGAAGGACATGGATGGATGTTCCCTACCGGCGAGGTTGCACAGTATGCACCGATGAAGAAGCATAGATATTAAGTTATACTACATGAAGGCTTACTTTGGATCATGCAAGATTATCCTGTTTGGAAATGCAATGGCCGTTCAACAACTCACTCATTTAGGAACCTTCTCTTCATTCTTTTGATGTGAGTTCCCTTCACCTTGTTTTTGGCTGGAGATCCAAAACTAAACATGCATGTAGAAAGGTCACGCCATTTTGCAGTCTATTCGCATGATAAATCTATCATGATAAACGATTCATGAATGACCCTCTCAACACACATCACATGCGTACAATATATTTGTTTCATAGGAAGAGCTAACGAAGATTAGAGTAGTGTCCAAGCATTATATATACCCCCGCCTTAGGATGTCAAAAGTGAGTGTGATATGAATTCAGGTTTGCTTACCTTTTATCTATCTTAAGCCATCTAAGATATTGGAGGAAAACAAAAACTTGAAGGGAAAACGAGCTGAAAACCACCAACAATGTTGTGTCTTGCTTTGTCCACCTGCAGAAGTCGCACTTACATTCGATAGCGGCAATACTAATAGTATTGGAATTGGGAGGCACAGCGACCTTGTTAGCTCTTAGGAGAACACCTAACATACCTTCATTATGCACACTGCTTAATTTTGGTGGATTTTCTGGTCATGTACCATGTCTGAAGCTGGCAACGACAACTCTGTTCCTCAGCATCATCCAATCTGCTGCACTTGACTTCCTTGTAGAGAAAGATACATCCCATATGAGATGGCTCCATAGCTTTCATGCTGTATGAGCGTAGTCGATAGTGAGTAGGAGCGGAGGGTGGGCAGTGTTGAGGTAGACGACGGGGTGGCTGAAATCAGTTCATCCATGTAGATTATATCCAGAGCTTCTGGAGTTTTTTTAATGGAATACAGTGGCATTCTACTGCATGTATTGATATCTTGTACTAAAAATGATTGCATATGTACAGGTACAAAAAGAGAAAGATTATAAGAACTAGTCGCATAGGCATGGAAGCTTACATAGGCTTTCCTGGTAGCTCTATGTGTAAGTATAGCTTCTTATGGTCTTTTGACAACATTTTTTTACAACGTAGATGTAAGAAGTGTCCTGCATTAAATTAATAATGCCAACCGAGGCAACATCCAATGAAGTTCACAGACTCCGGCATATAGAGAAACTAAAAATACGACAAAGTTCGGCACGGGCGCCAAGCAAATGAAAAGACTGAAATAGCATAAGCGCCGTCACGCTAGCACCCCAAAATAGCAGATCAGGAGATCTAAGTATCTTGTCAAGTCGAAGTCTGAATGTTCCTAATCCGCTCCAAGACCTCCCGCATAAGCTTAGAATCGCACCGCTTCCTTAGCGGCGCCCAAGTCTATAGGAAAAGCTGACATTTAAAAATTACGTCAGCAGGGTCAGCTGCATAGTACAAGTGGCATCATCAATAACATGCGACATATCAGAATTCATAGCAGAAATAGGTTTAGGTGTCGCAAGCTTACTCATAACAGAAGGAGAATAAAGTGCATAACTAGATGGCAATTCCTTACCTCCCCTCGTAGTTGAGGGATAAATCTTAGTTCTTTCATCTTTCAAGTTCTTCATAGTGACCAGCAGATATAAATCCCAAGTGACTCAAAGAATAGAGCTATGCTCCCCGGCAACGGCGCCAGAAAATAGTCTTGATAAACAACAAGTATAGAGGATCGCAGCCGTTTTTGAGGGTAGAGTATTCAACCCAAATTTGTTGATTCGATACAAGGGAAGCCAAAGAATACTCTTAAGTATTAGCAGTTGAGTTGTCAATTCAACCACACCTGGATAACCTAGTATCTGCAGCAAAGTATTTATTAACAAAGTAATATGGAAGTAACGGTAACAGTAGCAAAAGTAACAGTAGCAGTTTTGTAGTAATTGTAGCAGCAGCAGCGGTAAAGTAAATATGCAAAGCACAATATATGAAAAGCTCGTAGGCATTGGATTAGTGATGGATAATTATGTCGGATGCGATTTCTCAAGTAATAGTTATAACATAGGGTGACACAGAACTAGCTCCAGTTCATCAATGTAATGTAGGCATGTATTCCGAATATAGTCATACACGCTTATGGAAAAGAACTTGCATGACATCTTTTGTCCTACCCTCCCGAGGTAGCGGGGTCCTAATGGAAACTGAGGGATATTAAGGCCTCCTTTTAATAGAGTATCAGACCAAAGCATTAACACTTAGTGAATACATGAACTCCTCAAACTACGGTCATCACCGAGAAGTATCCCGATTATTGTCACTTCGGGGTTGTCAGATCATAACACATAATAGGTGACTATAGACTTGCAAGATAGGATCAGGAACTCACATATATTCATGACAACATAATAGGTTCAGATCTGAAATCATGGCACTCGGGCCCTCGTGACAAGCATTAAGCATAGCAAAGTCATAGCAACATCAATCTCAGAACATAGTGGATACTAGGGATCAAACCCTAACAAAACTAACTTGATTACATGGTAAATCTCATCCAACCCATCACCGTCTAGCAAGCCTACGATGGAATTACTCACGCACGGCGGTGAGCATCATGAAATTGGTGATGGAGGATGGTTAATGATGACGACGGCGACGAATCCCCCTCTCCGGAGCCCCGAACGGACTCCAGACCAGCCCTCTCGTGGGAGATTAGGGCTTGGCGGCGGCTCCGTATCGTAAAACATGATGAAACTTTCTCTCTGATTTTTTTCTCTGCGAAAGCAAATATTTGGAGTTGGAGTTGAGGTCGATGGACGTCCAGGGGGCCCACGAGGCAGGGGGCGCGCCCTAGGGGAGGGGGCGCGCCCCCACCCTCGTGGACAGGGTGTGGGCCCTCTGGCGCTGATTCTTTCGCCAGTATTTTTTATTTATTCTGAAAAGTTGCTCCGTGGATTTCCAGGTCATTCTGAGAACTTTTATTTCTGCACAAAAATAACACCATGGCAGTTTTGCTGAAAACAGCGTCAGTCCGGGTTAGTTCCATTCAAATCATGCAAGTTAGAGTCCAAAACAAGGGCAAAAGTGTTTGGAAAAGTAGATACGACGGAGACGTATCATTCTCGTCCATGATCAGATCGTAGAAACTTTATTTTCTTGTTACGATGATTTTCCACTTCACTCTGAAATTCTTTGAATTTTTCAAATGTTTCAGACTTATGTTTCATTAAGTAGATATACTCATATCTGCTTAAATCATCTGTGAAGGTGAGAAAATGACGATAACCGCCGCGAGCCTCAATATTCATCGGACCACATACATCAGTATGTATGGTTTCCAACAAGTCTGTTGCTCGCTCCGTTGTTCCAGAGAATGGCGCTTTATTCATCTTGCCCATGAGGCATGGCTCGCAAGTACCAAGTGATTCATAATCAAGTCCATCATTACGTAATTTCTTCATGCACTTTACACCAATATGACCCACACGGCAGTGCCACAAATAAGTTGCACTATCATTATCAACTCTACATCTTTTGGCTTCAACATTATGAATATGTGTATCCCTACTATCGAGATTCAACAAAAATAGACCACTCTTCAAGGGTGCATGACCATAAAAGATATTACTCATATAAATAGAACAACCATTTGTCTCAGATTTAAATGAATAACCATCTCGCATTAAACAAGATCCAGATATAATGTTGTTTTTTTACTATAAATTTTTTTGACTATATCTAGATATAATGTTCATGCTCAACGCTGGCACCAAATAACAATTATTCTGGTCTAAAATTAATCCTGAATATAGATGTAGAGGCAACATGCCGACGGCGATCACATCGACTTTGGAACCATTTCCCACACGCATCGTCACCTCGTCCTTAGCTAATCTTTGCTTAATCGATAGTCCCAGTTTCGAGTTGCAAATATTAGCAACAAAACCAGTATCAAATACCCAGGTGCTACTGCAAGCTTTAGTAAGGTACATATCAATAACATGCATATCACATATATCTTTGTTCACCTTGCCATCCTTCTTATCCGCCAAATACTTGGGGCAGTTCCGCTTCCAGTGGCCAGTCTGTTTGCAGTAGAAGCACTAAGTCTCAGGTTTAGGTCCAGACTTGGGTTTCTTCTCCTGAGCGGCAACTTGTTTGTCGTTCTTCTTGAAGTTCCCCTTCTTTTTCCCTTTACCCTTTTTCTTGAAACTGGTGGTCTTGTTGACAATCAACACTTGATCCTCCTTCTTCATTCCTACCTCCGCAGCCTTTAGCATCGCGAAGAGCTCGGGAATAGTCTTTTTCATCCCTTGCATATTATAGTTCATCACGAAGCTCTTGTAGCTTGGTGCCAGTGATTAAATTTTTTTGTCAATGACACTATCATCCGGAAGATTAACTCCCAGTTGAATCAAGTGATTATTATACCCAGAAATTTTGACTATATGTTCACTGACAGAACTATTCTCCTCCATCTTACAACTATAGAACTTATTGGAGACTTCATATCTCTCAATCCGGGCATTTGCTTGAAATATTAACTTCAACTCCTGGAACATCTCCTATGCTTCATGACGTTCAAAACATCGTTGAAGTCCTGGTTCTAAGCCGTAAAGCATGGCACACTGAACTATCGAGTAGTCATCAACTTTACTCCGCCAGACGTTCACAACGTCTGCAGTTGCATCTGCAGCAGGCCTGGCACCCAGCAGTGCTTCCAGGACGTAATTCTTATGTGCAGCAATCAGGATAATCCTCAAGTTATAGAAGTAGTCCGTGTAATTGCTACCATCATCTTTCAACTTAGCTTTCTCAAGGAACGCATTAAAATTCAATGGAACAATAGCACGGGCCATCTATCTACAACAACATAGACAAGCAAAATACTATCAGGTACTAAGTTCATGATCAATTAAAGTTCAATTAATCATATTACTTTAGAACTCCCACTTAGATAGACATCCCTCTAATCATGTAAGTGATCACGTGATCCAAATCAACTAAACCATATCCGATCATCACATGAGATGGAGTAGTTTTCAATGGTGAACATCACTATGTTGATCATATCTACTATATGATTCACGCTCGGCCTTTCGGTCTCAGTGTTCCGAGGCCATATCTGCATATGCTAGGCTCGTCAAGTTTAAGCCGAGTATTTCTGTGTGTGCAAAACTGGCTTGCACCCGTTGTATGTGAACGTAGAGCTTATCACACCCGATCATCACGTGGTGTCTCGGCACGACGAACTTTGGCAATGGTGCATACTCAGGTAGAACACTTGTACCTTGAAATTTAGTGAGAGATCATCTTATAATGCTACCGTCAATCAAAGCAGAATAAGATGCACGAAGGATAAACATCACATACAACCAATATAAGTGATATGATATGGCCATCATCATCGTGTGCCTTTGATCTCCATCTCCAAAGCACCATCATGATCACCATCGTCACCGGCATGACACCTTGATCTACATCATAGTATCGTTGTCGTCTCCCCAACTATTGTTTCTACGACTATCGCTACCGCTTAGTGATAAAGTAAAAACAATTATAGGGCGTTTGCATTGCATAAAATAAAGCGACAACCATATGGCTCCTGCCAGTTGTCGATAACTCTGTTACAAAACATGATCATCTCATACAATAAAATTTAGCATCATGTCTTGACCATATCACATCACAACGTGCCCTGCAAAAACAAGTTAGACGTCCTCTACTTTGTTGTTACAAGTTTTACGTGGCTGGTACGGGCTGAGCAAGAACCGTTCTTATCTACGCATAAAAACCACAATGATATTTCGTCAAGTTACTGTTGTTTTAACCTTCGCAAGGACTGGGCGTAGCCACACTCGGTTCAACTAAAGTGAGAGAAACTCATACCCGCCAACCACCTCTGTGCAAAGAACGTCGGTAGAACCAGTCTCGCGTAAGCATACACGTAATGTCGGTCCGGGCCGCTTCATCCAATAATACCGCAAAACCAAAGTATGACATGCTGGTAAGCAGTATGACTTGTATCGCCCACAACTCACTTGTGTTCTACTCGTGCATATAACATCTACGCATAAACCTAGCTCGGATGCCACTGTTGTGAACGTAGTAATTTCAAAAGTTCCTACGCACACGCAAGATCATGGTGATGCAGAGTGTCGTCTACGTACACTCGTAGACCGTAAGCGGAAGCGTTATTACAACGCGGTTGATGTAGTCGTACGTCTTCACGATCCGACCGATCCAAGTACCGAAAGCATGACACCTCCGAGTTCTGCACACGTTCAGCTCGGCGACGTCCCACGAACTCACGATCCAGCAGAGCTTCGCGGGAGAGTTCCGTCAGCACGACGGCGTGATGACGGTGTTGATGATGATGCCGATGTAGGGCTTCGCCTAAGCACCGCTATGATATTACCGAGGTGGATTATGGTGGAGGAGGGCATCGCACACGCCTAAGAGAGATCAATGATCAA
>NC_057795.1:636799549-636807688 GCF_018294505.1 Triticum aestivum
GGGGGTCCGTTAACCCCCGGTACTCTGGTTATATCCGAAACTTCTCCGGAACATTTTCGATGCCCGAATATAGTCGTCCAATATATCAATCTTCATGTCTCTACCATTTTGAGATTCCTCGTCATGTCCGTAATCATATCCGGTACTCCGAACTTCCTTCGGTACATCAAAACACACAAACTCATAATATCGATCGTCACCAAACGTTAAGCGTGCGGACCCTACGAGTTCGTGAACTATGTAGACATGACCGAGACACGTCTCCGGTCAATAACCAATAGTGGAACCTGGATGCTCATATTGGCTCCTACATATTCTACGAAGATCTTTACCGGTCAAATAGCATAACAACATACATTGTTCCCTTTGTCATCGGTATGTTACTTGCCCGAGATTCGATCGTCGGTATCTCAATACCTAGCTCAATCTCGTTACCGGCAAGTTTCTTTACTCGTTCCGTAATGCATCATCCCGTAACTAACTCATTAGTCACATTGCTTGCAAGGCTTATAGTGATGTGCATTACCGAGAGGGCCCAGAGATACCTCTCCGATAATCGAAGTGACAAATCCTAATCTTGATCTACACCAACTCAACAAGTACCATTGGAGACACCTGTAGAGCACCTTTCTAATCACCCAGCTATGTTGTGACGTTTGGTTGCACACAAAGTGTTCCTCCGGTAATCGGGAGTTGCATAGTCTCATAGTCATAGGAACATGTATAAGTCATGAAGAAAGCAATAGCAGTAAACTAAAACGATCAAGTGCTAAGCTAACGGAATGGGTCAAGTCAATCACATAATTCTCCTAATGATGTGATCCCGTTAATCGAATGACAACTCATGTCTATGGCTAGGAAACTCAACAACCTTTCATCAATAAGCTAGTCAAGTAGAGGCACACTAGTGACACTATGTTTGTCTATATATTCACATATGTATTATGTTTCCGGTTAATACAATTCTAGCATGAATAATAAAAATTTATCATGATATGAGCAAATAAATAATAACTTTATTATTGCCTCTAGGGCATATTTCCTTCACCTATTGGAAACTATGGGATATTAAGGCCTCCTTTTAATAGAGTACCGGACCAAAGCATTAACACTTAGTGAATACATGAACTCCTCAAAGTATGGTCATCACTGGGAGTGGTCCTGATTATTATCACTTAGGGGTTGCCGGATCATAACACATAGTAGGTGACTATTGACTTGCAAGGTAGGATCAAGAACTCACATATATTCATGAAAACATAATAGGTTCAGATCTGAAATCATGGCACTCGGGCCCTAGTGACAAGCATTAAGCATAGCAAAGTCATAGCAACATCAATCTTAGAACATAATGGATACTAGGGATCAAACCCTAACAAAACTAACTCGATTACATGGTAAATCTCATCCAACCCATCACCGTCCAGCAAGCCTACGATGGAATTACTCACGCACGGCGGTGAGAATCATGAAATTGGTGAAGGAGGATGGTTGATGATGACGACGGCGATGGATTCCCCTCTCCGGAGCCCCGAACGGACTCCAGATCAGCCCTCCCGAGAGAGATTAGGGCCTGGCGGCAGCTCCGTATCATAAAACGTGATGAATCCTTCTCTCTCATTTTTTTCTCCCGAACGTGAATATATGGAGTTGGAGTTGAGGTCGGTGGAGCATCAGGGGGCCCACGAGATAGGGGGGCGTGCCCAGGGGGCTAGGGCACGCCCCCGACCCTCGTGGACAGGGCGTGGCCCCTTGGTCTTGATTCTTTCGCTAGTATTTTTTTATTAATTCCAAAAATATTCTCCGTGAAGTTTCAGGTCATTTCGAGAACTTTTGTTTCTGCACAAAAATAACACCATGGCAATTCTGCTGTAAACAGCTCCAGTCCGGGTTAGTTTCATTCTAATCATGCAAGTTAGAGTCCAAAACAAGGGCAAAAGTGTTTGGAAAAGTAGATACAATGGAGACGTATCACCACTCTAGCTGCAGAATGACCTGGGATTTCTCTGTATTTGTCACTATTCACTCTAGTGCTCTCAACAAACAAGGAACCATGTGGCAGGTCAGTTGATAATCCTGCAACACTGCCCATAGGCATCTTGTCCTAGCCCCTGATTTCTTGGTCTAAATTCCTTATCACTTGTTCTTGCGATATTGTGTTGTTGTCTGTGATAGTAACTGGAAACTGTGAACTCAACCCTGGCTGATTACGTGGCTCTTGATCTTTAGGAGCTGGAGTCACCACTTCTTCTTTCTGGGGATTGATATTTAGTTCTATAGTATTAGTTGCAGAGTCTGCCGAATCTCCTTGTTCATCTCTGACAGTTTGGACTCCACTTTGGGCATAGTCACCATGTCTGCCTTGAGCTGAGCAACTTCCTGTCGAAGCTCTTGCAGCCCCTCAAATTCAGCCCGTAGATCTGCAACTTCTTTTTCCAGTCTGTCCACTGTGATCTAAACTTTTGCTCTTGTGTCCGCCATCTTGTCAGTCCCTTCTTCCACCTTAGAATCACCCCACACCTCTCGCGACGCTGTGCCACACGGATCTCTGCAGAGATCGAGATTTTACCACCAGGAGAATTTCTCCTAGCAACCGCCTCGGACTCAGAGATCTGTGCCCGAATTTCCCCGCCGCCGTGTCGCTTCCACCAGAGTACACCGCCGCCGCGAACAGGGAGGGACGGGAGGGATTTTATGAGAGATCCCAACCTCCTACTCTCCACTGCTCAATTCGCTGCCGATTCACCACCGCCGAGGATCTACTGTCGCTCTGATACCTTTATGATACCCGAATCACTCAGAGATTTCAAGATCGGCTCAACTCGCGCAAGATCGATGGAATTTCATGGTAGAATTTGGATACAAGAAGGGAATTGCGAGGCAAGATACCCCGACTTCCGTACAATATCTAGGGTTCTATCTATCAACAAGAATAATAGGGAATGATTACTTTTTTGAGCTACGTCTCTGTGGCTGCTTATAAGTTGCTTTCCTGCTCAACACGGTGAAACGATAAACAGTAATTAATGGTTACATAACAGTGACTGGAAGTTTAAAACTGGTGAAACCGCGAGCGTCCATCCGAGCCGTTGAACTGTTCTGGATCGGTATCTCTTCATCTGCACCATTGGTTTATTGAATCTCTTGTCTTCCTCTTCTTCTTCTTCAGTATGCACGAGGTTCAAGTCCTGACAAGAATCGTGGGGCCTGCAATGCACTGTGAATACTTGGCATTGAGTCGACCATCACTGAATTTGGGTGGATCACTTCCGAGGCCAGTGAAGACGATCTATCTGATCTGGATTTGGTTTGCTGCTAGCCCTTTGGGTGGATCAGCAGCAGTTTACTCTTCAATTTCGTCTGTCTATTCCTTGATGTAGCTCAGAGATGATCTGATATATGAATAACTTGCGGGCTGATTATAAAGGAGGACCGAAGATGCAAGAACAAGAAGAACAGGTTGAGGCTGTTGAGTCTGCTTTCTTCCTATCAGTTTTATTTTAGCTTCAATAAACTAGTCAGCTTAGCATTATTCAACTGGAACCTTACTCGGCACTGTTCAATATTTCAAACTTACGGGGGCATCCAGCAACGTCAAAAACATGCCGGATGTCGTGGTTCTAAGCCTGACAGTAGAGTGGGGGGTAGGTATGGAGAGGCAAGGTCCTAGCTATGGAGAGGTTGTAAGCACAAAGGATGTACGAGTTCAGGCCCTTCTCGGAGGAAGTAACAGCCCTACGTCTCGGAGCCCGGAGGCGGTCGAGTGGATTATGAGTATATGAGTTGCAAGGTGCCGAACCCTTCTGCCTGTGGAGGGGGGTGGCTTATATAGAGTGCGCCAGGACCCCAGCCAGCCCACGTAGGAGAGGGTTTAAGGTGAGTTAAGTCTGGGGCGTTACTGGTAACATCCCACATAAAGTGCCATTACTATCATAAAGTCTACTTGATTACAGGCCGTTGCAGTGCAGAGTGCCTCTTGTACTTCTGGTGGTCGAGTGAGTCTTCGTGGTCGAGTCCTTCAAGTCAGTCGAGTGTGTCCCTCGTTAGTCGACTGGAAGGCGACTTCTTCTAAGGGTGTCCTTGGGTAAGGTACTTAGATCAGGTCCATGACCCTACCCTAGGTACATAACCCCATCATTAGCCCCCGAATGGATTGAGGCTTCGAGTGAGGAAGGAGTTGATGTCGTTTTCGATTAACCTTTGTGCCCTGGTCGTGCGTTGTCCTGGACCAAAGAATCTCTTCGTCGACGGGGAGCAATTTGCCTTCAGTCGACTCGATCCATTCTATTTTTGCGTCAAGTGATCTTTCGGGTTTCGACGATCTCCGAGCGACGGATCGCCGGAAACACCGCGTCTGACAGACTGATTTGTTGTTCGCGGATTCCGCGGGAAGCGAAATTTGGGGATGCGCGCGAAGCGGGGCGGACCGCGGCGTTCGGATGGGACGGGGCATAGACGCCTCGATCTCCGCGCCGCCTTTTTCGCCACGTATCCAGTCTGCGTAACTGCTCCCAGATATGATTAGATCGACGGGCCCACCTGTCATCCACTCGGAAGAGACCTTATAAATGTGCCCGGCGAGGATTTCTGTGCTGCGCCTTAGCATTCTCTCCCTCTCTCTGCTTCCTTCTTCTCCGCCCAGCGTGCTCGCTCTCGCCCCCGCACCACTTCCCTTCGCGCATCTCGCCGGCGACCATGGCCAAGGAGAAGATGGCGGCGCTGGAGCGCGCAAAGAAGGCGTCGGCGTCGGAGAAGGCGAAGGGGAGATCCACCAGCCGCGGAGGGTCCTCCTCCAGATCCCGCCTGCCGAAGGGCTGGATCCAAGGAGACTGGATCCAGTCGACCATCACAGAGAAGGACCTCCTCGACATGGCCAACGAGGGCTTGATCCCTCACGGAGCTGCGAGGCTTCCGGGGAAGGAGTGGCAGCCACAGCCAGAAGAGGGTGAGTGTGTGCTTTTGGCCACTCATGTTGATCGTGGGTTTTCCTTGCCGCCGAGTATTTTCTTCCGTGGCTTCTTGAATTTCTTCGGAGCGCAGCTTCACCACTTTACCCCAAACTCCATTTCCTATCTTGCTGCATTCGTGTCCATGTGTGAGGGTTTCTTGGGCTGTCGACCGCACTGGGGTTTGTTCAAACATATATTCACGTGTCGCTCTCAGACCGTGAAGAAGGCGAGCCCAGGTGATGAGAGAACCCGAGTCGTCCAAATGTGTGGGGGCCTGGGGATCCAGGTGAGGAATAAGAGCACCTTCCCGCCCATGACCTTTCCCGAGTCCGTCAGAGGCTGGCAGTCGACTTGGTTCTACTGCCAGGTCCAGTCGACGCCAGGGCAGTCGAGTGGACTCCCTCCGTTTACCATGGACCGAGTGAACAAGCCCTCCCCTCTGAAGCTGATTCTGGAGGAGAAAGCTGACGTGAAGATGTTGATGGAGCGCGTGGTGCAGTTGGTTCGGGAGGGAGTGACGGGCATGGACCTTCTGGAGGTC
The DNA here is from genome assembly GCF_018294505.1 of Triticum aestivum. Classification (NCBI taxonomy): domain Eukaryota; kingdom Viridiplantae; phylum Streptophyta; class Magnoliopsida; order Poales; family Poaceae; genus Triticum; species Triticum aestivum. Next base: position 636,805,040 of record NC_057795.1, read on the forward strand.
TTCCTCAGGCGTCGCATCCAGCCCCTTCAGTTCCGGAGCCACTGCATGTGGTTGTACTGTGGGACCGAAGACGAGACTAGAGTCCATCCAGAAGCAGTCGACGACGTCACTCTGGAAAGGTGGATGGTAGCCGTTACCGGGAATAAGGATAACCCACGCGGAGCCAGAAGGATTCCTCCACTCGACCACAACAGCGACCCAAACAAGGTATACTTGCCCTGCTCTCCACTGTGCTTTTGTCGCATTCATTTCTGTTTACCCTGCCGACTGGTCGACTGATCCTTGTCTGGACATCTGCTAGGCCCTCACCGAGCTGTACTCGATGCCCAATGGGGCACAAGCTTCGACTGAGGAGGGCAAGGCGAGCGGGGGCGAGAGCCAGGAAGAGGAGGAATGGGACTCGGATGTTGCAGAGGATGATGACGACGACGATGATGATGACGGTGATGAAGATGACGTTGAGGACGAGGAAGAAGAGGAGGAGGAGGTCGTACCACCGCGCTCAGAAAGGCGGTCGAAGCTTGTCCACGACCCTTCGACTAAACGTGGTAAGGGGGTTGCGACCGCCACTCAGTCGACCAAGCGCCCTCGGACCACCTCTCCGGTGCCGACTGAAAAGGCGCCGAAGCAGCCCAGGGCGGCCTCGTCGAAGCCGATCAAGCTCCTACCGAAGATGAAGGTGTCCATCCCTACCATATCAGGGTAATCGTGTTGTTTGAATCTTCTCATTTTGTGTGAACTTTGTCTCTGGTCGACGCTGAAGTTAGTCGACTGATCCTTCGGAGTTGCAGTGCTGCTACTTCTGAAACCTCGGCCCGGGCTGATGACCACGAGATGGAGGACGCAGCAACTTCGAACCCAGGTACTGTATTCTTAACGCCGTTCTTAGTCGACTGACTCGCGATCTCTGATCCTGATTCTTCTCCGCAGCTCCACCCAATACTGTTATCAATCTTCCTGATGATGATGAGGATGAAGAGCCGCTGAAGCACAGGAGGAGTCGGAAAGCGTCCGCCAGTAAGGTGCCTCAGGATGTGACGGCGCCTGGGATTCTGACTGTGGAGGAAGAGAACACCACTCGACACACGGTGTCCTTCGCGAATCCACTGACGAGTGCTCAGCAGCCCTCTCTCTTCACGACGCACCACGTCCCAGAGGACCAAGCTGGCGCAGCGAAGGAGGCGATACGCCAGGCGGGACTCATGATGGAGCAGCTGAAGACCATCCGGGACGCGAGCCAGGCAGCTTATGACGCCAGTTCTGCCCTCCAAAGCAATGTTCAGGTCAGTCGACCACCGTTTGTTCTGTTGGATATGCTGCCAAAAACTTTTCCTTTCCGGAATTTATAGTAGTCACCCAGTGGGTGTTGTCGATTGAGTTCCGTATTAGCGGGGGCACGCTGAGTGCACCCGCTGGGTGTAGTCCCCAAGGCTAAGGTCGACTGCTGGCAGTCGGCCTTAGGCTTTATGATGTCAATTTTTCTGTCAGTCGACTATGTCGACTGGATTTCACAAACCGGTGGGGGCATGCTGAGTGCACCCACTGGGTGTAGTCCCCGAGACTGTGGTCGAATGCTTGCAGTTGATCACAGTCTTAGAGAATACATCTCTTTTTTTTTGAGGTCGACTGGTCGACTTTGTCTTCAACAGGATTAGTGGGGGCACGCTGAGTGCACCCACTGGGTGTAGTCCCTGAGACTACGGTCGAATGCTTGTATTCGGCTGTAGTCTTAGAAACGTGAGTTTTTCCCTTTTTCACTCGGAAGTGAATTAAATTTGACATTTAGTCGATTGGTTCTTCGCAGAACTCTTGTGATCTTGTGGCTCGCTACTCAGAGCTGGAGCACAAGCATACTCAAGTCGAGCTGAGCTTGAAGCTGGTTCAGGAGAAGCTGACAAAGTCAAAGGAGGAGACCGAAGGTATATTTGGTGAGACCCTGACGACTGCTTTTTCCCTTGCTTGTTTCAAAATCTGATCTTGCTGTAACTTGCAGGTAAGGTAAGGGAGGCCCAACAGAAGAAAGACCTTGAGCTAGCTGAGAAGGTCAAGCTTGCTGACGAGAAGTTAGCTTCAGTCACCAAGCTCGAACAAGACAATACCAATCTGAAAGCTGCTCTTGGGATTGCCAACAAAGAGGTCAGTCGACTGAAAACTGATAAAGCTACCCTGACCGACCAAGTCGCCAAATTGACTGGGAAGAAAACTGATCTGGAGGCCTTCCTGAGTGGACTTGCCAAGAAGCTGTTTCTTATGCTTGAAGGTAAACCTCTATGCTTGGCGGACATTTCCAATTGTGATTTTTCCATTCGACCATCTCCTTGACTTAGTGATCACCCTTGCAGAATTTTGTCAAAACTTTGAAGAAGAAACTAGCCGGCTGGAGCCAAACCTCGACCCTGTCAATTCTCCGGTGAACGATGAAGTTGCCATGGATGTTTTCCGACTGGAGTCCCGTGTTGCAGCTGTCGTGGACTATCTCGCAAGGCTGAAGGCCGCCACATCTCGCATCGACTCGACGCTTTGGCCTGAGGAGACACTTCAGAATGACCTTGAATCGCTGATGGCCCGGTTGAACACGATCCCTGGTCGAGTGCAGGAATGGAAGAAGTCCTCGGCTCGGTGTGGTGCAGATGTTGCTCTGTGTCTTGC
>NC_057795.1:636807698-636842279 GCF_018294505.1 Triticum aestivum
GAGTGGGAGTCTGGCTCGCCACTCGGTAGGATTTTTACAAACTTAGGCGAAACGGATTCGCAGCTAAGTCACCCACTGAGGGGGAATTTTATTGGACAAAAATAAAAAGCGACAGAAATTATGGAGGGACTATGACACTATTATTTTGAGGTCCATGAACTACAGAAGTACTTTATTTCATCTCATCCGAGTGATAAAACTTAAGTGTAAAATGGGCGGAGTAGCTCCGCGTTCCAAGCTCGGGGCTCGTCGATATTATGCTTGACGTTGTAAAGACGGTACGCCCCGTTGTGGAGAACCTTGGTGACGATGAAGGGGCCTTCCCAAGAAGGAGCAAGCTTGTGTGGTTTGTGCTGATCCACTCGAAGAACCAAATCTCCTTCCTGGAAGGCTCGACCTCTCACATTTCTGGCGTGGAAACGACGCAAATCTTGTTGGTAGATGGTCGACCGGATCAGAGCCATCTCCCTTTCTTCCTCTAAAAGGTCGACTGCGTCTTGCTGCGCTTGTTCAGCCTCTGCTTCGTTGTAGATTTCAACTCGAGGAGCATTGTGGAGAAGATCACTTGGCAAGACTGCTTCAGCTCCGTAGACCAAGAAGAATGGAGTTCTTCCGGTCGACCGATTAGGTGTGGTCCGCAGTCCCCAGAGTACTGAGGGAAGTTCGTCGACCCAAGCTCCAGCCGCGTGTTTGAGATCACGCATCAGTCGAGGCTTCAATCCCTTAAGAATCAGTCCATTAGCTCGCTCTGCTTGTCCATTCGACTGCGGATGGGCGACTGAAGCGTAGTCGACCAGTGTGCCCTGGGAGTTGCAGAAATCTCTGAATTCCTCTGAGTCAAAGTTCGACCCATTATCCGTAATGATGCTGTGTGGGACTCCATATCTGAATATTAGTTCCCTGATGAAGCTAACAGCAGTACCGGTGTCAAGGCTCTTGATTGGTTTAGCCTCGATCCACTTGGTGAACTTGTCGACTGCCACCAGTACATGCGTGAAGCCACTTCGTCCTGTTCTCAAAGGACCGACCATGTCCAATCCCCATACTGCGAAAGGCCAGACGAGTGGGATGGTCTTCAGAGCCGACGCAGGCTTGTGTGACATATTTGAGTAGAATTGACATCCCTCGCACTTATCCACTATCTCTTTTGCCATCTCATTCGCCTTTGGCCAGTAAAATCCGGCTCGGTATGCTTTGGCCACGATGGTCCGAGAGGACGCATGATGACCACAGGTCCCCGAGTGAATATCATTGAGGATGAGTCGACCTTCTTCTGGTGTTATGCACTTCTGACCAACTCCAGTCGCGCTTTCTCTGTATAATTGTCCTTTGATTACGGTAAAGGCCTTAGATCGACGGACGATCTGTCGAGCCTCTTCCTCATCCTCCGGGAGCTCTTTCTTCAGGATATATGCGACATACGGAATCGTCCAGTCGGGAATGACCACCAAAACCTCCATGATCAAGTCGACCACCACTGGGATTTCAACTTCAGTCGGATCTGTGGCACTCTTGGGCTGTGGAGTTTCTTCGGTGAAAGGATCTTCTTTGACTGACGGAGTGTGTATATGCTCCAAGAACACACCACTCGGGATGGCTTCTCTCTTGGAACCTATCTTTGCTAGATCATCAGCTGCTTGATTTTTCAGTCGGGGTATATGATGGAGCTCCAACCCCTCGAACTTCTTTTCCAGCTTCCTCACTGCACTGCAGTATCCAGTCATGGCTGGGCTTCTCACGTCCCACTCTTTCATCACCTGATTGACTACTAAATCCGAGTCGCCATAGACCATCAGGCGACGGACGCCGAGTGAAATGGTCATGCGCAACCCATATAAGAGGGCTTCATATTCTGCCTCATTGTTGGAGGAATCAAAGTGAATCTGGAGCACATATCTGAGCTTATCTCCTCTGGGGTAAACCAGGACAACCCCAGCACCGGAACCATTCAACATCTTAGATCCATCAAAAAACATGGTCCAATGCTCCGAGTGAACTTCAGTCGGCTGCTGCTGTTCAATCCACTCGGCAAGGAAATCTGCTATTGCCTGGGACTTAATGGCTTTCTTTGCCTCAAACTTGATATCAAGGGGAAGAAGTTCAATCGCCCATTTGGCCACTCGACCAGTTGCATCTCTGTTATGCAAAATCTCTGATAGTGGAGCGTCGCTGACGACTGTGATGGAATGATCAGAGAAATAATGAGCAACCTTCTTTGTGGTCATGTATATTCCATACACAAGCTTCTGATAATGAGGATATCTCTGCTTGGATGGAGTCAAGACTTCAGACAAATAATACACTGGGCGCTGAACTTTGAGAGCTTTTCCTTCTTCTTCCCGCTCGACCGTTAGCACAGTACTGACGACTTGTCCTGTGGCTGCGATATAGAGCAACAGAGGCTCTTTGCTGATTGGAGCAACAAGCACCGGCTGGGTGGAGAGCAGAGCTTTTAGCTCGGCAAACGCTGCATCAGCTTCTGGAGTCCACTCGAACTTGTCTGTCTTCTTCATCAGTCGGTAAAGAGGTAATGCCTTTTCACCGAGTCGTGAGATGAATCGACTTAATGCGGCCAAGCATCCAGTAAGCTTCTGGACATCATGCACTCGCACAGGGCGTTTCATTCGGAGAATAGTGCCAATCTTCTCTGGGTTAGCGTCGATTCCCCGTTCGGAAACGAGAAAACCGAGTAACTTGCCACCAGGAACTCCAAATGTGCACTTTGATGGATTGAGCTTGATATCATACCTTCTGAGGTTGGCAAATGTTTCGGCGAGGTCAGCGAGCAGGTCAGAACCTTTTCGCGACTTGACAACGATATCATCCATATAAGCTTCCACATTCCGACTGATTTGAGTGAGTAGACACTTCTGAATCATTCGCATAAATGTGGCTCCGGCATTCTTGAGGCCGAATGGCATGGTGATATAGCAGAAGCACCCGAATGGAGTGATGAAAGCTGTTTTTACCTCGTCGGGCCCGTACAGACGGATCTGGTGGTACCCGGAGTAGGCATCTAAAAAAGATAACCTCTCACATCCCGCGGTCGAGTCAACAATTTGATCTATGCGAGGGAGAGGAAAATGATCTTTCGGGCAGGCCCGGTTGATGTGCTTGAAATCAATGCACATTCGGAGCGACTTGTCCTTCTTAGGAACCATGACGACATTAGCGAGCCACTCGGAGTGGTATATCTCTCGGATAAATCCTACCGCCAACAGTCGAGCCACTTCTTCGCTAATGGCTTTTCTCTTCTGGACGGTGGACCGCCGAAGATGCTCTTTGACTGGTTTTGCAGATGAGTCGACTCTTAGGCGATGCTCAGCCAGTCCCCTGGGAACACCTGGCATGTCAGCGGGCTTCCATGCAAAAATGTCCCAGTTCTCACGGAGGAACTGGATGAGCGCTTCTTCCTATTTTGGGTCGAGTGTCGTGGAGATGCGGGTCGGAGCTGCTTCGGGGTCGGTCGGGTGAATGTGAACAGGCTTCGTCTCACCGGACGACTGGAATGCAGACTCTGTGGCGGGCTTCTTGGATCGCAGCAAATCACTCGGATCTGCGTTTTGCTTGTATTCTTCGAACTCGACCGCTGTCACCTGGGAATCGGCAATCTTGGAGCCCTTCTGAAAGCACTCTTCTGCCTTTTTCCTATCACCGGTGACAGTGATCACTCCTTTGGGACCGGGCATCTTTAATTTGAGGTATACGTAGCATGGTCGAGCCATGAACCGCGCGTAAGCTGGTCTCCCCAAAATGGCATGATATGCACTTTGAAAATCCACGACCTCAAACGTCAACTTTTCTTTGCGAAAATGCTTTGAATCGCCAAACACCACGTCCAAAGCTATCTGGCCGAGTGACTCGGCCTTCTTCCCTGGTATAACTCCATGAAAGCTCATGTTACTAGTGCTCAGTCGGGACATCGGAATGCCCATACCTTTCAATGTGTCTGCATACAATAAGTTCAGCCCACTTCCACCATCCATCAGCACCTTTGTCAGTCGAGTGCCTTCGACAACTGGATCGACCACCAAAGCTTGCCTCCCAGGGGTGGCAATATGAGTCGGGTGATCAGATTGGTCGAATATGATGGGTGTTTGAGACCACTTCAGATAATTTGCTTTTGCGGGGGAAACCATGTTCACCTCTCGGTTAATCACTTTCAGTCGACTTCTGCTTTCCACATCTGCAAAGATCATCAGAGTGGAGTTGATATGCGGATATCCTTCCTCACTGTCCTCCTTGTCTTCGGCCTTGTCCGACTCCTTCTCCTTGTCCTTAGACTGTTTTCCCTGAAACTGCTGGATCAGGAGTCGACATTGGCGAGTGGTGTGCTTCGGGTAAATGATATTCCCCTCTTCGTCTTTCTTCGTGTGAATGTGACACGGCATATCCATCACGTCGTTCCCTTCTTTATCCTTTACCTTCTTGGGGTTCCAGGATCCTTTTGGTTTCCCCTTAAACTTTCCTTGAGTCACGGCCAGAGCCTCTCCAGGAGCTGCCGGTTCAGCCTTCCGCTTCTGTTTCCGACTGGTGTTTCCTTTTTCCGACTGACTCGGCTTGTGCTTGCCGCTTCGGAGTCGGTCTTCTTCTTCGCCGTTGGCGTACTTGGTAGCAATCTCCATCATTCGACCCAAGGTCATGTCACCGGTTCGACCAAACTTCAAACTCAGTTCCCTGTTCTTGACACCATCTTTGAAGGCGCAGACTGCCTGATGATCAGACACATTCTCCACAGTGTGGTGCAAAGTGATCCACCTCTGAATATACTCTCTAAGAGTCTCATTAGTTTTCTGCACGCAGACTTGCAACTCTGTCAATCCAGCTGGTCGCTTGCAAGTTCCTTCAAACGTCCTGACGAACACTCGGGACAGATCTTCCCAAGTGTAAATGCTGCTAGGAGGTAATTGAGTCAACCATGCCCTGGCAGAACCTTCCAACATGAGGGGCAAATGCTTCATGGCCACTTCGTTGTTCCCACCACCAATCTGAACTGCCACTCGGTAGTCTTCAAGCCAAGTTTCAGGCTTAGACTCACCAGTGAACTTGCTGACTCCTGTTGCCAACCTGAAATTGGGAGGGATAACTGCGGCTCTGATAGCTCTGCTGAAACATTCAGGACCAGAAACATGCACTCGACTGCTTGTGGGTACATCTCTGTCGAGTCCACCTCGATGGGCTCTGTTCCGGTCAACCAACCCTTGCACGATAATGGATCGTGCGTCAAAGCCTGGTTCTCTGGGGTCGACTGGAACCCTATGCCATGTACTGTACTGACGCCTATCATCTGGCTGCCGAGGAGCATAAGACCCACCCCTCGGAGGGGAATAGGGCACTCGACGCCTATCATCTCGGTCGAGTCTGTCGTCATATTGATCTCGCCGATTCCCGCGCCCCTCGCGCCGCGGAGGCGATCTGGGGTTGTGCGCTGACTGAACCGTATTCACAGTGACGGATCGACTGTGAATTCTGTGGCGCGACTGAGACACGGCTGAATTCTGATCTCCTGCTGCCCGGAGTAGATCCCTGATCTGCAGCAAACCTCTGCCAGCTTCCGACTGCGAAGGCTGGATGGACTCTGCTATACGGGTCGCAGCTGCTAAATTCTGAATTGGGGTTCGATATACCTGAGTCGGCGGGAAGAGTTGACGTCGACTGGTGTCGGGAACTCGTTGCCGCGCGTGCTCGTCGAGTGCTCGCTGAAGGTTCTCTAGTCGAGTGCGCTCGGCCAAATTGGCCAGACGCGCCTCCTCCAAGGCACGAGCCTCGGGGGTTTCTCCTGCAATGGGAATACGCAGGGGATCCTCGTTCCTGCGGCGAAGTTCCTCTCTTTGCAGAGAGTCAAGTGGCTCGGGCTGGTACTCTTCGTAGCCTCGTGTATGGTCGCCGCCGTCACCTGCTCCACCACCACGGGCGAAGCCAGGGGGACTGTGGGGCCCGTCGACCATCAAGATTTCTGCCGCTGGATCACTGCTACCGCACTCGGATGCAGTCTCTACGGAGCCAGTCGACTGATCGAACAAGCCGTAGAGAGGTTCGTCGGGCTCGATTGCCGCAACTTGGGTGGTGGCCGATTGGCGAGCCACCGCGTGCCTCACCCATCGCTGAAGCCTCGACCGGCCTGAGCGCTTGTGCTGGCGGGAGACCGGGAGGGTGGACGATAAAGGAGCCGACCGATACTGGGTCGACGGTTGCCGCAGCAGAACGCCACGGACACATGCGTGAAAATGCGTCGCACCGCGGACGGGGAGCGCATCCACGTCGAGTGGAGCCTCCTGGAGCCATGCGGAGTCGTCGGCGATGAAGGTGAGAGTGCCGAGACGGATCTCTTGACCCCCGACCAAAACTCCAGCAGACACCATGATGAAAGTACTCGAAAGAATCGCAACTTTCTCCACAAAATCGCTAAAACACCGGCCCCACGGTGGGCGCCAACTGTCGTGGTTCTAAGCCTGACAGTAGAGTGGGGGGTAGGTATGGAGAGGCAAGGTCCTAGCTATGGAGAGGTTGTAAGCACAAAGGATGTACGAGTTCAGGCCCTTCTCGGAGGAAGTAACAGCCCTACGTCTCGGAGCCCGGAGGCGGTCGAGTGGATTATGAGTATATGAGTTGCAAGGTGCCGAACCCTTCTGCCTGTGGAGGGGGGTGGCTTATATAGAGTGCGCCAGGACCCCAGCCAGCCCACGTAGGAGAGGGTTTAAGGTGAGTTAAGTCTGGGGCGTTACTGGTAACGTCCCACATAAAGTGCCATTACTATCATAAAGTCTACTTGATTACAGGCCGTTACAGTGCAGAGTGCCTCTTGACCTTCTGGTGGTCGAGTGAGTCTTCGTGGTCGAGTCCTTCAAGTCAGTCGAGTGTGTCCCTCGTTAGTCGACTGGAAGGCGACTTCTTCTAAGGGTGTCCTTGGGTAAGGTACTTAGATCAGGTCCATGACCCTACCCTAGGTATATAACCCCATCACCGGACATGTTTGCAAATTTGTCCAACTTATACTTTTGTACTTTTGTACTCTTGTATAAGTTGGTTACTGTAGATAATTCAAGACCACTTATATAAGCAACATCAGAAACGTGTCGGACAGTTGTCGGCATATCAAGTTCCTTTACTCTTGTATAAATTGTTTACTAGAGTAGATAATTCAAGACAAACCATTTTGCAAATGCCATTGCCCTTCTCAGCGGGAGACTCATTTCAACTTGTTGCCATTCTTCTCATGTGAATTGACTTCAACCTAACATAGTATTTTTTTTCATCAATTTGGGTTTGGCAAGGAATCATAAACGAAACATGCAATTAGGATGGTCACATGACTCAAAAGACATGATAAACAGTTCTTGACTGGCTTGCTCAAGACATATCCCATGCTCACAATATGTTTATTTATTTCCTAAAAGGAGTATATATAGTCCACTGTCTTAGGGTGTGAAAGTGAATGCCATATGTTTCCATATTTGCTTCTCTCTTTATCCAGCTGCAGTCTATCTAAAATATTGGAGGAAAGCAAATATATATGTATCCTCTCCCGCCTAATCCATCTCCCAATGTTTGTCCTCAGCGGTACAAGTCCATCGGCACCAACACTGCATTTGTCGAGCCAGAGCTCATGTCGACACCACCATTCATCCTTGCAGTGACATTGGAGTCCAAGGTCATGGTCATGACCATCCTCACCTCGTCCGTGGATGAGGGGAGCACAAAGATAGGCCATGCAAAAGCCTAGCTTGTGGGTAGTGTCAGTGGAAGCATCGCGCTTGGTTGATATGCCGACGGAGGCCAGCAACGCCAAGGCTATCTGCTTTGGTCCCTTTAAGGGGTTTCCCAAGCTCCGTGTTGCTAGTTGTTCATGCAGTTGGCGTGTGCTAGACGTTAACCATCCCCACCCCATCATCGACTTGCACGATCGTGTGAAAAAAGTCTGTTTCGCTCTGTTTCATTGTTCATTTAATTAGTTTCACTAAATTTACCAATGAGCTCAGTATTGCTTAGTCTGAAGCATACCGAGACGTTCAGTAGTGTCGAGTTGTAACCTGCAGATTCGGGTTGCGAATGAGTTTCAAAGTTAAATATCTCATTTTATACTATGTAGGATGGTACACACAATGTGTGGATCATGGAGTGTTTAGCGTGAGTAGTACTTTGTTATGTGTTCCTTCTTCGTGCCCAGATTCCACTCTGTGATGTAAGGCGTGTACTATCAGCTTCCCTGTCTTGTTACACCTCGTGTCACATTTGTTCTTCTTGGAACAAGGGTCATGTTTGTTCCTAGAGCTCTCTAGTTTCGTCCATGTATTGCCGATCTTGCTGACCTGAAAAAATGGATTTAAATACATCAGCGATCATTGTCGGTGTCTCGTATGGTCAGATCAGTCACCAAATTCAGAAACTTTGAAGTCAGGGTCACACTGAATACGTCTTGGCGAGTCAACACATTCAGCCAGCCTAGGTGCATGTGTTTTGGTAGACGACTTACCATACATTAGGTTGGGCACTGCACTTGTTCGACTCCAATTCATAACAAACCAAGAATCATAGGTCCCTTCTCAGTCCCCACATGCAATCCTGATTCATACGGATGGTTGGGCGGCAATGCTGGTTTCTGGGCAGATGGTTGTGGCATGCCAAATCAGCCTTTCGCAGGAGTTAATGATAAAGCTTCAACTTGTTGAGAAACTTTGCTGCACTCTGTAGTTTGGAGCGCTGCAGTTTGTTGAGAAACGTGTAGTGATTGCTTCTGGAGGTGTATTGTACTGCAGTAGCTGTAGCTGTCGATGGAGAAGAGTGGGGTGACTGCTTGGCGTCGGAGTCAGAGTCGAGCATCGCTGAATCTCACCCAGCCAGCCAAGACGATCTGCTCTGGATTTGGCTTTCTCCTACTTCTTCCCTTTGTGTTAGTGTGTATAACAGGGGTCAGCAGCAGTTTAGTCTTCCCCTGTTCGCTGTAGCCCAGTAGGTGTTGTAGATACTAGGCGAGCAGGTGGTACTACTCCAGGAGGCAACTCATGTGAACGGCCATCACTATGACCAAGCCTACTATCAAAGATGATGTCATCTATCCATCTCATTCAACATTTGTGAAGACGGTTTCTAACCCCCAGACCAAGAAATTTAAGCATTTCACAAAGGTGCGAGAAGCGGCCAGGAAGGAGATTTTGATTGAGCATTTGGAGTGTTGCACGCTAGGTCTGAAATTGGCCAGGGTCCTTCTCGTTTCTAGAACAACAAGGATGTCTTGGCAAATACCACGACATCATATCATCATTGAGGATGAGAAGGATATTTCAAGCCCTAACCATGAAAATCTTGGCTCATTTATCAGGCTTAGCAGGCACAGAAACCGCATTCATTCATTTCTTAAGGTGTACAAGAAAATTGAAGACATGACCTCCCATGATCAGCCACGTGATCATCTCATTAAGCATCATTGACAGCTAGGTAGGAGATAGTGTGTTTATGTTTCTTTCAAATTCATTTACTTTTACATGGAAATTTATTCTCATTGGGTTTTTAGTTGTATTTTTATTACTTGTTAATTTGGATTAATGGTTTTTAATAAGGTTTTCTGAATTATCAATTATTTCATCTAAATGGGAGTATATAGTAGAAACAAGAAAACAAAATAAATAAATGGAACCCACATTATGACGATTCTATGTTTGTGTGCAGCCTCCAAAAAAATTATGGTGGCTATGAATATGGCGACTCTGCTAGAGTTACTAGTGCTGTGACCCCCCACATACCAATGATAACTTATTTTGCGCATGCCACGGCTAACCGCTTTTTAGTAGGGCAACTCGATAGCATTCTCGGGTCTACAACTGCACACGGTGACACAAAAGACCCGGCGGTAGGGCAGAGCCAGGACGGCAACACTACCACCATCATCGCAACATTGTAGGGCTTATTGTAAGTGCATCTAGTGCCACCCCTAGTTGGTTTTGGAGTATTGACGACAAAGTTGGTTGAGGGACTAATGCGTTTGTGAGAATTGCAGGATAACGCAGGTAGTGTCCCTCATTGATTCGGTTTACCTACCGGAGATGACCCCTAAAAATGTATGAAGACATTGAAGACAATGGTGGTGTGTGAAGATATTCACATTGAAGACTATGGCATGAGAAGACATTGAGTGAAGACTATGGAGCGCGAAGACTGAGTTGTTTCGTTGTTTCCTTTTCTTCTTTGTTGAGTCATAGAAACCACCGTACTGTTAAGTGGGGTCCAAGTGAACAAAGTCAGAGTGACTGAAGTGATGCTCAACCCAAATCCTATGTCTTCGAGCGAAGACAATGAGAGCAAATCTTATCAAGAGCTGGACGAGTCAGCTTTGCTTGTAGCCCAAGTAAAGTTGTCGTGTGTGTTTGAAATCTGACCGTTGGAACACGTGTCAGTTCCTTAGTGACCCAGGGTCATTTCGAACATATCAGGTCGGGTTGCCTTGTGGCTATAAATAGCCCACCCCCTACACCATAAATTGGTGGCTGCTCAGAGTTAGTTTACGGCTTTTGTCATTTTGAGAGCAACCCACCTCGAAGCCTTTGAGAGAGAAATCCTTGCGAGGACAAAGCACAAACACCCAGAGCAAAAGAGTGTTAGGCATCACTGAAGTCTTTCTGTCTGAGTGACCTGAAGACTTATTACACTTGAGGACTGTGTATCCTCCAGCCGGTTAGGCATCGCGTTCTGAGCATCCAAGAGTCATTGTGGATCGCCGGTGAACGAAGTCTGTGAAGGTTCAGAAGTCTACCTTGAAGACTTACCAGAGTGATTGGGCGAGGACTGTGTGTCCTTAGCTCAAGGGGAATAAGGTGAAGACGCGGTATTCTGAGTTGAATCTCAGCCTCCCTAACTAGATGTACAGTTGTCACAGCAACTGGAACTGGTCCAACAAATCCCGTGTCTTCAACAAGTGACTGGTTCTATCTTTTCCCTCCCTTTACTTTGAGTTTGTCTTCGTGAAGTCATTGCCTATTTGTCTTATCTGTTTGACTTCATTGCTTGACTACTATCGTTGATTGGCTTCATACTATCTTCCATCCTGATCCTTACTACCTAGCTGCTATTAGTCTTTGTACGTTCACATTATTGCATACTTGACTATGGCTTGCTTGTTGTAGTTTATCTTCCGCTGCATATCAATTAGGTCATTTCTATTGCTTGTCTTCGAAACTTCCATGTTTTGAAGAATTTGATAAAAATCGCCTATTCACCCCCCCCCCTCTAGTCAATAACTAACACTTTTAATTGGTATCAGAGCAAGGTACTCCCTTGTTCTGTGTGATTCGATTTAACCACCTGGAGTTTAGCTATGTCGACTGCAGGGATAATCAAAGTCTCCGTTGCATGCCCCGTGTTTGATGGAACTGAATATCCCTACTGGAAGAATAAGATGCGCATGCATCTTGAAGCCATTGATGTCGACCTCTGGTATGTCGTCAAGAACGGCGTTCCCAAAACTGGTGAAGGTGTCACCCCTGCTGATGTCAAGAAGTTCATTCATCTGGACTCGACTGCAAAGAACATCATCTGTGGTCATCTGACCAAAGGACAGTATGGCCGTGTGAGTGCTCTGGAAACGTCAAAGCTAGTCTGGGACTAGCTATCCAAGGTCAATGAAGGCGTTTCAACTCAGAGAGACCAAACGATCAGTGTTCTTCCCAACCTCTTCAACCACTTCAAGAGAAACGACAATGAAAATGTCCAGCTCACGTTTGATCGCCTCACCGACATCACAAATGACCTTCAGGCTCTCGGCGCCACTGAGATTACCAAGCATGAAATCATCAAGACACTACTGAGATCTCTTGACAGCTCCTTTGACACCCTTGCCCTCATGATACAAGAACGCCCTGACTTCAAGAATCTCGATCCGTCTGATATACTTGAGAGGCTCAACACACATGAGTTCCAGCTTTCTAAGAAAAGAGATATCTATGGTCCTAACTATGGCCGAACTCGTGCTTTGAAGGCAGAAGTTGTTTCCTCATCTGAAGAAGAATCTGACTGCGGTTCTGATGATCCTGAAGACATTGGAAAGGAACTTGCTATGCTTGTGAAGAAGTTCCAGAAGTTCACCAAGAAGAAGGGCTTCAGAAAGTCTTCACAATTCAATTCAAGAAATGATGAAGTTTCCACTCAAGACAACAAGAAGAGAACATGTCACAAGTTCAAGAAGCCTGGGCACTACATCTCTGAGTGTCCACAGTGGGACAATGATAAGAAGAAGAAGAAGAGCAAGGAATATGATTCTGATGACAAGAAGAAGAAGAAATCTTCAAAGTCTTCTTCCAAGTCCTCATCAAGGTCTTCATCTCATTAGAAGAGCTCATCTGGCAAGGCTCATGCTTTTGTTGGCAAGGAAATGGATTCAGAGGAGGAGTTTGCTTCTAAGGAGGCGGAAATGGAATCTGAAGAGGAGTTCGACCCTGGCGTTGCAAGTCTGGCTCTACCCACAGCCTATGTTGCCAAGTCCATCTTCAACAGTAAAGACAATGACTTCCACACCAACGCTGATGTTGATGACAAGGACGATCCTGCTCCCACCTACTGCTTCATGGCACGTGGTGCCAAGGGTATGACACCTCATGCTTCAGAATGGATTATGGACAGCGGATGCACTAATGATATGACTGGTGATCGAAGTCTTCTCATGGACTCAACCCTACATCCATCAGACAAGAGTCACATCACTTTGCTGACACTGGTAAAAGCAAGTCTTTGAAGGGTATAGGAAAGATGATCTATACATGGTAGATTTCTCAGCAGGTCCACAGCTTGTCGTATGTCTTCTTGCAAAAGCTTCAGAATGCTGGCTCTGGCATCGGAGGCTGGGGCATGCTGGCATGAGAAACTTACACACACTCGTCAAGAAGAAGCATGTCATAGGCATTGACGGTGTCAAGTTGAAGAAGGATCATTTGTGTGGTGCCTGCGAAGCTGGAAAGATGACTAGGGCCAAGCACCCCTCGAAGACAATCATGACGACATCTCAACCCTTCGAGCTGTTACACATGGACTTATTTGGCCCTACTCACTACTATACCCTTACAACAACATCTTGTCTCTATGGCTTCGTCATTGTTGATGACTACTCAAGATATACATGGGGCACATAATTCTCTACAAGACTGAAGTGCAAGATGTCTTCAGACGCTTCGCAAATCATGCCATGAACAATTATGGCGTCAAGATCAAGCATATCATAAGTGACAACGGCACTGAGTTCAAGAATACCGGGCTTGATCTTTATCTGGATACAATGGGAAACACTCATGAGTTTTCTGCCCCATACACACCTCAGCAAAATGGCATTGTAGAGCGCAAGAACAGAACCCTCATTGAGATGGCTCGAACAATGCTAATTCTAGCTACTCCCCTCACTATTTAAAAAAAACACTGCATGAAGAAATTCCTACTACTATTATATTTTTGAAAATTTCATATAAAAATTCTGAACAATTATTGTATGGTTTAGTAACTAAAAAAGTGCTTACAAGAGCGCAAGATGACAGTGTCAAAACAACTAACACGAATCTGAAAGTAGTTACTCATAAAAATTCAAAATTAATCTAACTAAGATATCCATAGAGTGAAAGTAGATGACATAGCGCACTAATTAATTAGGTAACGAGGCCGCACGTAGCTGACGAAGATCCACCGCCGCCCGTGCTCTACTACCGCCGACCTTCGCAGCGACCCAACGTACGCGGTGGATTCGCCAAAGGGGGATGCGTGGTTCGCCACCGAGAACAACCAGCATTGCCGGTAGTGCTTCGAGTGTGAGTCCGGTGCACCACGCGCACTTGCCGCTCCACCACCACTGCCGGTCGTGGCAGGCGGAGCAGCAGCTGACAGCCTTCCAGTAGGCGTTCCGGTGGATGGTGGCGCCAGTCTACGTCAACCTGTCCAGGGAGGAGAAGGACAACAATGATGCTACCTAGATCTACCGCCCGCCACTGACTGCTCTATAGTTTTCATTTAATTTTTTAGATTTAGTTAATATAAATAGGACTTCTGTTGGCTTTTTTATTTTTTAAAATTTCCAAAAGCTAGCGCAAATGTGAAATGCTTCTGACCGTGTTGGACGCATCTACGAACCGGCAGACAAAAACAAACATTGGTGTCCACCTGACTAACCGAAATGAACAAAGTAAGGAGAAAATCTGCGTCATTTTGGAAGGTTACACGGAGGCCAAGTTCAACACACGGGACGCTGCTAACAATAGCGTCTAGGTGTGGACGTGGTTCGCAACAGCGACCAGGCCTGGACGCTACTAATCATTGCGTCCTTCCTATTTTTCAAAATTCCAACTTATCGTTACTAGTTTCGGAATTACAAAATTAAAATATATTATTAATAAAAAAATTGGCGCATTTGTACATCAACAGTCACTCACTATTAATAATTTCCCAATTTATGCCTCACTTTCTCCATTGTTTTATTCTAGGTTTCTTTGCCATGATATGCTGATCTCGAAAGGGGCCCAAAAACTTAAGTCGTATCAATTTTCGTTTCACGCAATTCTTTCAAATGATGCAATGGTTTTGGAGAACTCGCTGTTTTTATTTGCCAGTCATCTAAAAAAAGTGATGGTAGGTATGCCTAAAAATAGCGTAACATTCATAATAAGTTCTTCAAAGATTGGTTACTTCAGACCATTTAGGATTAGCATGTTTGCAAATGCTATTGTCATCCCACTACTCACTCATTTATGGACACGTCCCATTCATTTGGTGCGGGTTCTCTCCCACGCACGATATTTCCCTTCACTTCTTTTTCGACAAGATATGGGAAACTAAACATGCAAGTAGAATGGTACTGTCACACCATTTTGCAGTCCAGTCACATGCTAAAAATGTCACGATAAACGATTCCTGATTGCCAAATCACATGCTCATGATATATTTGTTTCATAAGAAGAGTTGAATAGATGCGTAGAAGTCCTATATATACTTCGGTTGCCCTATGATGTTAAAGTGAGTGTGACATAAGTTCAGATTTATTTACGTCTTTAGCTTCAGAACATCTAAAATAGTGGAGGAAAACAAAAACATGAGAGTTAAGGGGGTCAAGGGAAAAGGGAGCTAAAAACCACTGGTGATGTCGTGTCTTGCTTTGTCCACTTGAAGTTGGATTGCCATTTGATGGGGACTACAATGATGGTACTGGAGTTGAGGGCTGCAGTGATTTTGGTAGCTCTTGGGAGAACATCCGTATGCAATAGTTGCTTAGTTACAATGTATTTTGTGATAATGTACCATGTCTGAATGAAGGTTGCACTCAAAACACTAGTCCTCAGCATCATTGAATCTGCCATGTTCTCCTGCAAATGACTTTGCATCCACGTCCCTCGTCAGAGCTTCTCGCATCACTGGCTTCATACTTTCATGGTGTGGGAGAAGTCGGTTGAGAGTGGTACACGGAGAGAGAAATGCTACTTTTACTCAAGGTTGAAAGAAGTTATGTTTACACCTTTGGTTTTCACTTCCTGGGCACTCTGATGTTTGTCTGTTGCAGTTATGGTAGAATAGACATGCTTAAGTTGCAACGAAAATAATAAATATAAATCTCATCATCCGTACGCATTTATTTACAGATAACAAAAATGTGTCCACCTAATTATAAAATTATTAAGCAATCTTTGTATCCGGGAGTCCCGCACCGTGAAGATGATATTAAGACTAATGAATGGACATGAATTTGTTCTGATCACACAAAGATACCTCAAACACCCGCTCGCTTACTTGCTTGCATATCTACAGATTGATAAACGCATTTGATCAAAAATTTCCACTTCTCCGCCTTGCCGATAATATCTAGTTTCCATGCTTATGATATTTTGCATTCTAGTATATAGTTCCGATTTCTTTCTCAAAAGAAGACTACTTTTTCTGCTCATGCAACAACAATAGTAAGTCAGAGCTTTCTTATTGTTTCTTTCATTTTTCTAAGGTCGATCAGTAATCAGTGTATTTTTCCAAATAATTGGCAGTGGGAGGTATTCGTATTTTGATCTGATTAATGTTGTATAGAAATGGCAATGAAACAGTGTAACTTTTTTCTATCAAAATCGATGGTTTCTTGTGAAATACAACAAAAACATTGTGAAATTTATGTGGTCCAAATGGTCCTTGCATATCATGTGAGCTGTAACTTCTTATAGAGAAGAGTGGTACCGAGTCATACGATTAATTTTGACATCCACAATTAACTTGGTAAGGAATTAAAGGAAGCAGAGTTTTGCGGAACTGCAGGAATGATTTGGTTTTTAACAGAGCATCAAATACTCATTTTTTGCAGGTTATCTTCCGAGCTACTACATTGATCCGTATGTGGTCGCTACTCCCTCAGACGGAGGCCAGGGAGCATTTGGTTACTGAATCTACCCGATGAGAGATGGTAGCTTGGGCTATTTTCAGCCGGTTTGGATGGCGGTCATGTAACAGGATAGGCAATTAGTTTTCCTATCTATATCTTTTGCCGTCTGATTGTGGCTTTTAGTCTTTGCTCTTCGTGAGCTTTTTTGCATACTTTGCTTAAGACCTCTTGACCTTGTTGAACTTATTTGTGTTCTAATAAAGGTGCCCATATGCATCGTTTTGATGCAGAGGCCGGGGTTTCACCCCTTTTTCAAAAAAAAATGTATGAAATTCAAGGAAGGCGGGTTCTTGAAAAAAGATATTGTTACTGTGATAGGATGAAAGTTACTGATATTTTAGTTGCGAGGACATGAGGTGGATACAATATGTTTGCAGAGCCAATACACCTTGAGGAGTAAGGAGACACGATGAACTAGGGGGAGAAGATCGGTAAGAAGAAAGGAGGACAAACCCATTTTAGTTGACCCACAGACCCAATTCCAAAGACCGATATTGATGCTATAGAAATTAGAGGAACCAAAACACCACTAGCTAGGTCTCCAAGGTTAGGCGGGAACGTCTAATCAGAACAGAAATGGAGCCGAGAGACCATCATCACTCCACCGGCGAGCCATTGCCGCTAAGAACACATAAAACTAATAGAGAAAACCTAATCTACATGCTATGCAAAACTATGCAACGGTCTTGGGGGTTCCTCGATCTCTTGGGGGCGAGAAGGGTAGATGCCGTTTCTCCTTGAGGGAAATTATAGATACTCCTTCCGATATTTCTTTATGGAGGGAGTATTATTTTGAGGGAGAGAACGAGGGGAATGATAAAAAAATTGAGGCAATGGATAGATGGCGCTGGGTGAGGCCCACAGCCTGGAGTGAGTGATTAGGCCCAACATAAGCGCTGTTTTCTGATATCCCAACGCCACAAGCCCAGCCCAAAGTTCGCCCGGCGGCGGGCAGGGGAGGTGGGAGAGAGGGCCGAGGGCTTGGCGGCGCTAGGGTTTCCCCTGGTTGCCGCGCGGGGGCGACCCAGGGGAGGGGCCCTTGAATTACAAGCTAGAAACTGCATTGCAGCTTTGCAAGAGATACAACTTTATTAAGAATTAATAGGCCCTAATCAGAACAGAAATGGAGCCGAGAGACCATCATCACTCCACAGGCGAGCCATTGCCGCTAAGAACACATAAAACTAATAGAGAAAACCTAATCTACATGCTATGCAAAACTATGCAACGGTCTTGGGGGTTCCTTGATCTCTTGGGGGCTAGAAGGGTAGATGTTGTTTCTCCTTGAGAGAAATGATAGATACTCCTTCCAATATTTCTTTATGGAGGGAGTATTATTTTGAGAGTATTATTTTGAGGGAGAGAACGAGGGGAATGATAAAAATAAAAATCTGAGGCAATGGATAGATGGCGCTGGGTGAGGGCCCATAGCCTGGAGTGAGTGATTAGGCCCAACATAAGCGCTGTTTTCTGATAGGTAAATGTTTGGAGCCGGCAGACCGGCCGAACTTTCGGCCGGTTCCCATGCCACGCTGGCTCACGCGCCCGTGAAACAACTGTCTCGCGCGAGACGCGTATACATAGTAGGGCCCACGCATGAAACAACTCACCGCTGGCCACACAAACCTTATCCCCACCGCCGCCCTCTCTCTGAGTCTAAAATACCAGCGCTGGCGACTGCATTTTTGAGGACGCCAGAGCTGATGCAAGCGGGAGCAGCGTCCATGGATGTGGAACTGCATCCTCTTCTCCCCCGACGCCCGGAGCGGCGAGCTGCAACCATGGACGGCAGGAGCTGCAACCCGTTTTCGTGGGAGCTACGACCGGCGTCCATGGGAGCTGCGGCCGAAATTCGAGCTGCAACCATGGATGGCGGGGAGCTGCAATCGGCCTCCGGGGGAGCTGCGTGCGGTGAACGGTAACTTTTCTTTTCACTGGAATACAAGTGCTACAACCGTTTTTCCTTCTTGCTGGTATCGGCGGCGAATTTTGCTGGAAACGGCTACGGATTTTGCTACATTCATTCACGGCCGAGCTGCGTCCCGTGACGACAGCGACCTATTTTTTGCTACAACCGTTGTAGTTTTTGCTACGTCCGTGGATGATTTTTGCTACATCCTTCTTTCATGGTGAACCTGTAGGCTCGATGGCGGCGACCTATTTTTGCTACAACCGTTGTAATTTTTGATATGTCCGTGGATGATTTTTGCTACATCCTTCTTTCATGGTGAACTTGTAGGCTCGACGGCGGCGACCTATTTTCGCTACAACCGTTGTAATTTTTGCTACGTCCGTTGATGGTTTGTGCTACATCCCTTTTTTCATGGTGAACTTGTAGGCTCGACGGCGGCGACCTATTTTTGCTACAACCGTTGTAATTTTTGCTACGTCCGTTGATGGTTTGTGCTACATCCCTTTTTTCATGATGAACCTGCAGGCTCGACGGCGGCGACCTATTTTTGATACAACCTCTGTACTCTTTTCTACGCCCGTCGAGGATTTTGGCTACATCCTTTTTTCACCATGGACCTGCAGGCTCGACTGCGATTAGCGGCGGGTGGGAGTGGCTGGCGAGCACGGGCGGCGCAGGGTTGACCGGTGAGCATGGGCGCGAGCGCGGGCGGCCGGCGATTCAGGCGCAAGCGCGGGCAGCCGGCGAGTGAAGGCGCGAGCGCGGGCGGCTCGGGTGTGGCCGGCAAGCACGGGTGAAGAGAGCAGGAAAGGTCCAATCCAACGGTTGTATATACGCGAATCGGATGGCTGCGCGCTGACCGGCCCAAATTTGGGCCGGTGCGCCGGCGCCTATCGGTGCCCTTTCTGATATCCCAACGCCACAAGCCCAGCCCACAGTTCGCCGATCTACGTCCTCCTCTCCCTTGTTCGTCCTCCTCACCGGTCGCTCGCCGGCGCAGGCTCTCCCGAACCCAACCGCAGCCGTCGCGGCCGCTCGCCATCCGTCCTGGTCCGCCGCTTCAGCCTCGCCCTCCAAGCCTGCATCCCGCCTCCCTCCACCGCCGCCACCGCTCAAGGTACTCACTCTCCTGACCTCCCGTTATACATACCTCGCAGATGTGGTCTCCGAGCTCCTCGTCTCGTCGGGTGTGATTCGATTCACATTAATTTAAGCGGCACGCCCATCTGCAGCCAGCTGCGTGAAGCAGAGTTCACTTGTCTAGCCTGACAGTGACAGTAATGTATACATTTGTGCTTTGCTAGCTGAATTACTCTGTTCTTTTCTGTTAATGTTACTTCAAAGAGTCATCAGATTTTCACCTACCCGCGCTATGCAGGTGAAGGGGAAGCAATTTTGCGTGGAAGTTCCGTTTCTCTCCGATGTCTGAGAAGAAAGCTCCTAGGAAGTTTATCTGGTCGGTGGACTGCAGCGATATTCAGGTTCAGTTACAGCATCCAATCATCTGTATATCTCAGCGCCTCTTTTGTTTTGTACCACTCACAATCCATATGTGCATATCAGAGGAAATGTGCTTTCACCAGGCATGTTGGAGCGAGCATACCTAGTTCCCCGGTTGCAAATATGATCCTAACTAGCCATTAAGATGTTAATTCCACATTTTCTTGATGTAATCTCTAAAGGATCGACAACCTGTTAGTCTTATTATAGAGTGTTGAGCCGCCAACTCCACATTTCTCTTGGTCTAATTTCTAAAGTGATAATGTGCAGCATCTCCTGATGAACATGTTTTAGGATAATATTACTTTAGATAATTTTTTGATGGGTTTTTTCTGTGTCCCTTAAAATCAAATATAATGAAATACGTTTCACAGTAAATTTTCTGCCCCTAGTTGTAAAGAACAGGTTCAATTCAGTCCGATTTAGTTCTTATGATGTTATTATTGATGCCTTGTTCAAATCAAAAGGACGAGAATGAATTAATCAATGATTTATTGCTTAATACCAAAAAATTGTGCTAATTTATGAATTTGTTGATTCCAAAGATTCTGCTATGTTGGTCTCAGCATGAGGACTGCTAATCTATGGAACAAATATGCTGTTGCGCTGCCTGATTTCCTCTAATTCTGGAAATATGCGCATCTAATCTCCGATATTGTTATGTGCAAAACCAATATGTCATCGTTCTTAAGTACATGCAGGCGCTGACTCTGTACTTTTCCTGTTGATATGCACTTTAGTATATCAAAATGTACACTTAATGTGGTGTTTATATTTTCAACTCACACAATAGAGAGGGGCAGTGCACCAACCAACTGGCACAAGCTGTACACTGACGGCATCCAGTTTGGCCTTCCCGTCAACATAAGTTATCATTCCTGTTCATCTGTCTCTTCTGTGATCCGATTCACGCGACTTAAGAGTTAAGAGGCACACCCATCTGCGTGCCAGATGCTTGGATCAGGAGGGTCAGGAAACAGAATTCAGCTGCGTAGCTTGACAGTGATGTATGTCTGTGGTTTGCTAGCTGAGTAAGTCTGTGCTCTATGTGCATGTCACCTCAAGTAATCATAAAAAATTTACTCATGTGCGTGCTATGCAGGTGGAAGAGAAGCAGTTGGCATGGAAGTTCCATTTCTCTCTGATGTCCGAGAAGAAAGCTCTTGTAGAAAATGGTTGTGTACACAGTGCCTAATCTGTTTTGTACCATCACATTTCATATGTCCATCGGAGAAAATGTGCTTTCTTTAGGGGTGTTGGAGTGGACCGAGTTACAGTCCTCATTTATATGGGCATAGGCAGTGACAAAGAAAAGGGCACTGCAATCATTTGTTTTAGTGCTTGTCTTTGTTTTTGTTGCTTCCGTTGTATGGTTGCAAAGTTAGGCTTCATCTGATTTTTGTTAGCTAAGATGATCTCATTAAGCTGATAAATAGAATTCCACACGACCCTTTATTCCAGTTTTCACTATCTGGAATGTGAGTAAGAGTATGAAGAAGAGAGAAATGACTCCAACGGCTCCTGTACGGAGCGGCGACCAGGGTGGCGATGGCGAGCGCGGCAGACCAGGACCGGCGGGGCGCGTCGGAGTGGACGCTGGTCCAGGCGGACGCGGCGCCGGCGGGCCCAGCGCCCAGGGCAGGGCCGCGGTGCGCCCCGGTGGCTGGCGGAGGCTGGTCACGCGGCCGCTTCTAGACCCTGGCGGGGGTGGACTCCGATGACGAAGCGGAAGACGAGGAAGATGGAGCGGGGGAGGAGGGCGGTCCGTCCCAGTGCTCGGTGGGAGATTTTGAGACCAGGGCAGACGAGCTCGGGGGCTCGTTCCTCGCTGGCCGGCGGCGGGCGTTTGCGCCTGGAGGTCGTGGCCCTCGTCGGCGTGGATCTCAGGCTGGGGCCGTGCGCAGTGCCGCCCGGGCGGCGACCCCGCGGCAGGGGCTCGCTGTTCTCGCGGTCCCGGATGCGAAGGAGGGCCTCCTGCTTCGGGCAGGCTCGCAGGGCTCAGGGGAGGCTGTTGTGCCGGCGGCGGTGGTGCGAGTGGCGCCGACGGCGTCGGGGTCGCCCTGCTCTAGGGTTGGGGTCCTGGAGCAGGAGGGTCAGGTGGGCCTTGGGGCCATCTTGGACTCGCGTCCACTTCTGGCTCGGGTCCGGCCCAAGTGGTGGTGGCCAGCTCGGGTCGGCTGCGCCGGGGAAGCCCAGTGCCTATAAGCAGGAAGGCCGGCCCGCCAGGCCCTGGCGCAGTGGAGATGGTACTTAAGTGGCTCTGGCTGCCCAAAGGAACCCTAGGTCCGTCGCTAGGGTTTCCAGCCACCAGATCGGAGGCGCGTCGTTTCGGCCGCTCCGCTCGCTCCCTCCTCCCCATCCGCCCCCCGCTGCTCCTCCTGCACTCCTTCGCCGAGGTGGTAGCCATGGGCTCCAAAGACAACCGGTGGGCGGACAAGCGTCCCCTGCCGCCCCTCTACCCGGCAGCGGAGCGTTGCCGCGAATGCGAGCTTCGTGTGCACGCCAAGGCGCAAGGTGCGGTGCACGACGGTGAGGCTGGCTGTTGGGGGCCGCCGCCGTCGTGGTGGCTGAAGGAGCAGGAGCGCAAGAAGCGGAAGAAGGAAGAATACAAGAAGAAGGGGCTCGAGCTCAAGCGTCTCGAGGAGATGCCGCAGTTCCAAGGCGACCGGACCGGCGACCCCTACGCCGCGAAGAAGAAGAAGAAGTTGAAGCCGGTGGGGAAGTCGAGCTCCAAGACGCCGACCTCACTTCCTGTGGTGTCCTCCAAGGGCACGGCCGCTGAGCCCATTCCAGTGGAGGAGGCCGAGGACAGGGGGTGCTTCAAGTGCGGCCATGCAGGCCATTTCCAGAGCAACTGCAAGTTTCAGCCTCTCTGCATCCTCTGCTCCCAGGAGGGCCATGTCTCGGCCTGTTGTCCCTCTCGTGGCAAGCCCCTCATGCTTCAGACTATGTGGGACGCCATTCCGGGATAGGGGGTTCTT
Source organism: Triticum aestivum (assembly GCF_018294505.1). NCBI lineage: Eukaryota > Viridiplantae > Streptophyta > Magnoliopsida > Poales > Poaceae > Triticum > Triticum aestivum. The sequence continues at coordinate 636,830,470 of NC_057795.1, forward strand.
TTGCCTGCAGTTTCCTGAAGATGCCAAAGATGAGCAGAGTGGGTTCGAGGTCAACGCTGCCTTCTATCAGCGTCCCTGCTACGTCTTGAGCTTGCGTTGGTTTTCCTCGAAGAGGAGAGGGTGATGCAGCAATAGTAGCGTAAGTATTTCCCTCAGTTTTTGAGAACCAAGGTATCAATCCAGTAGGAGGCTCCTCAACAAGTCCCACGAACCTACACAAACAAATAAAGAACTCGCAACCAACGCGACAAAGGGGTTGTCAATCCCTTCGCGGCCACTTGCGAAAGTGAGATCTGATAGAGATAGTATGATAAGATAAATATATTTTTGGTATTTTATAATATAGATGCAGAAAATAAAGATGCAAATAAAAGTAGATTGGAAACAAATATGATAGGAGATAGACCCGGAGGCCATAGGTTTCACTAGAGGCTTCTCTCGAGAGCATAAGTATTACGGTGGGTGAACAAATTACTGTCGAGCAATTGATAGAAAAGCGAATAATTATGATGTTATCTAGGCATGATCATGTATATAGGCATCATGTCCATAACAAGTAGACCAACTCCTGTCTGCATCTATTACTATTACTCCACACATCGACCGCTATCCAGCATGCATCTAGAGTATTAAGTTCATAAGAACAGAGTAACACATTAAGCAAGATGACATGATGTAGAGGGATAAACTCAAGCAATATGATATAAAACCCATCTTGTTATCCTCGATGGCAACAATACAGTACGTGCCTTGCAACCCTTTCTGTCACTAGGTAAGGACACCGCAAGATTGAACCCAAAGCTAAGCACTTCTCCCATGGCAAGAAAGATCAATCTAGTAGGCCAAACCAAACTGATAATTCAAAGAGACTTGTAAAGATAACTCAATCATACATAAAAGAATTCAGAGAAGATTCAAACTTGGTTGGACCGATTCTGGAAATAATGTGACCATTAGGATTTTCGGTGGGACCGACATGTCAACTCGATGGGACCGATATGGTTAGGGTTAGGACATAACTTAATCTCGGTCAGACCGATTACTCAAACCCGGTGAGACCGATTTTGGTAATAAGCTAACCAGAGAGTTCGTCAGGCAAACTTGGTGGGACCGATTCGCTCGTCTCGGTTGGACCGAAATATTACGAATAGGAACAGAGAGTTTGCATTGTAATCTCGGTAGGACTGATTACACAAACTCAGTGGGACCGATTTTGGTAATGGATACATACAGACAAATTACAATCCCATCTCAATGAGACCAAGATCCCTATCGGTGAGACCGATTTGATTAGGGTTTGTGGCAGTGGCTATGACATCTAAACTCGGTGGCGTCGGATAGAAAGAATCGGTAGGGCCGAGTTGGGCTTTTGGTTTGGGTCATATGTGGATGTGAGAAAGTAGTTGAGGGCTTTGGGGCATATCACTAAGCATTTTGAGCAAGCAAGCCATTAAGCAACACCTCATCCCCTCTCGATAGTATCGGCTTTTGCTATAGACTCAATGTGATCTTGGATCACTAAAATAGAAAATATAGAGTCTTGTGCTTTGAGCTTGAGCCAATCCTTTGTCCTTAGCGTCTTTAAGGGGTTCCACATCCTCTAGTCCATGCCACTTCATTGTTGAACTTATCTGAAACATACTAGGTATAAGTGTTAGTCCAACAAGAGATATGTTGACATAAATTACCAAAATCACCCAGGGAGCACTTGTGCTTTCAATCTCCCCCTTTTTGGTAATTGATGACAACATACATCAAAGCTTTAGATAAAGATATAGAGAATAACAAGTAAAGCTTTGGAAAGATATGTAACATGCATAGGCTCCCCCTACATGTATGCAATCATGTAAATATGGAATATAGGAGCATGTGAATGCATAAGCATGACAGAGTAAGCAATGTGCTCCATGTATCTTGGTTATATGCATCAGAGCAAATGATGTGAATATGGAAAATGTACCTTCATGCTCATGATTCCTTCTTGCAAATAGTATGTACATCAGCAAGAAATCCTCATACACATGACTGTGATGCATATACTTACCTTGTGGTCTTGAGTTGACTTAGGATGGAATGAATCTGCGTAAACAAGGTTAGATAACACAGATACACCTACTATCCAGAGCAAACAAAAGAAACCACAACAGTACCAAGACTGGGATGACATGTGGAGTGAGTACTGACTACCACATTAAATATAGATATGTCCCCAAAGGTAAAGATGTGCAATGAATTCAAGGATTTACTTCCCTTAGATGTCTTGCTCCCCCTGAATCTAGCATGGGATACTGGGAGAAGATAGGGTACAGAAAACCAGAGCTCAAAGAAAAGAAACGGAGCTAATGCAAACAAACAAATATGAACATGTCTTTCCCCTCTTAAAGACATGTAACTTCTCTCCTCTTAAACACCAAGCATCTAGGGTCCTTGATGATTACTCTCTCTCCCCTTGAGTATTCTCTCCCCCTATCGATATGATTAAGATTTGATGTGATCTCTCTCTCCCCCTTTGACATCAATTTCCAAGAAGGGTTCTTTTGGATTTTTTTTTCACGAATGGGTTTGGTCCTTGAGTCACAGAGCAGAGCAGCAAGTTGAATGTGATGCTGGTAGAGAACAAGAATTATTGAGTGGAGCTGGATCAAAAGGAATACATAAACAAGTGGCAAGGTGTCTTTCCTGTAGTGAAGTCGGTGGCACCGATTTTTATGCTTCGGTTGTACCGAAAGATTTCGGTTGGACCGAAGGCAATGGGCCGGTGTTACCGAGTTCATCACAGAGAGAACACTTGTCACCTCAGCTCACTAGACAAGTAAGATCTCACAAGGATTTGCAAGGAATTAACTAAAAGATTTGCAATGAATCGGATGCAGGGAATGCAGAACAAAAAGGAAAAGAAATCTAGATGAAGTTTTTTTTGAAAGGGGAAACAAATATGCATGAGACAAATGCAAGAGCACATAGAAAAACACAAGAAACCTTCATCTTGAGTTTGTCGGCGACAAAGTCACCTATGTTAGAGTATATTGACATAGGAGTCAAGTGAGATCACTTGATCATAGGTCATACTCATCGTTTAAGCTCAAAATGGGGTTACCATTTTTCGTCTAAGCGTCTTGATGTATTCACATCTTGTTGAGTTGCTTTGACTCATGACTTGGAGTAAAGCTTCTCTAAGATGGAATAACATACCTTGGGTGGTGATGTTGATCATGATCATGTAGTTGAACTAGTGTGGATTGCTCAAGATTGATGTAGCTCATCAAGAGTTGGGAGCACCACTTTGGAGTTTGAGTTCATCTTCCTACATGGGTTATTTTTTTGCAAGGAAGAGCACTTGTGTATCCAAAATGACAATCATGAATCTCAATAACAAATTTGTCAAAGGATATGTTTGAATGGTTTCGTGCTTCCTTGTCTTCAACCACCATTGTGTAGAGACTTGATGGTGTAGAGATTGCTCAAGATGTGAGTGAGTTGCAATCTCATAGATTTAGATTCATCCAAGTACCTACACGGGTTAGATAACATGCAAGGCGCAAATATGTCCAATACATAGGATTATCATCATAAGAGAAATGTCAAGGATTAGTCATAGGCTCATGTCTTGCATGTATCAAATGGAGTTCCTACTCTAAGTTTGAAGCATCAATGATGTTCAATTCACCTCTTAACCTACAAAACACTTTCTCATCAAGTGGTTAAGTGAAAATATCCACTAATTGCCTGTCGGTGCGAACATGCTTAAGATTAATGTCCCCTTTGGCAACATGATCTTGAATGAAATGATGACGAACTTCAATATGCTTAGCTTGAGAGTGTTGCACGGGATTGTGAGCAATCTTGATAGCACTTTCATTGTCACAGAGCAATGGAACATGTTTCAAATATATCCCATAATCTTTAAGAGTTTGGGTCATCCAAAGTAATTGAGCACAACATGAACCAGCGGCAATATATTCCGCTTCGGCGGTGGATAAGGATACCGAGTTTTGTTTCTTGGAAGACCAAGACACAAGAGATCTACCAAGAAATTGACAAGTTTCCGAAGTGGACTTTCTATCAACCTTGTGACCGGCATAGTCCTAGTCGGAGTAGCCAACAAGATTAAAGGAGGCCCTCTTTGGATACCAAATGCCAAAATTTGGTGTATGGATTAAGTATCTCACTATCCTTTTCACGGCCTTAAGATGACATTCTTTAGGAGCCGCTTGATATCGTGCACACATGCACACACTTAGCATAATATCGGGACGTGAAGCACATAGATATAACAATGAACCAATCATAGAGCGATAAACCTTTTGATCAACCGGTTCACCATCTTTGATCAAATCAAGATGTCCACTAGTAGGCATGGGTGTAGTCATACCTTTGCATTCTTGCATATTGAACTTCTTGAATAAGTCCTTGGTCTACTTTGTTTGAGAGATAAAGGTACCTTCCTTAGTTTGCTTGATTTGCAAACCGAGAAAGAATTTGAGTTCACTCATCATAGACATCTCAAACTTCTCTGACATTAGCTTTCCAAACTTCTCACTAAAGTGAGGGTTAGTTGAACCAAATATAATATCGTCAACATAGATTTGGCACACAAATAGTTCTCCATTACCCCTTTTAGTAAAAAGAGTAGAATCAAATTTTCCAATTTCAAAGCCTTTTTAATAAGAAACTTGGTCAAGCATTTATACCATGCTCTAGGAGCTTGTTTAAGACCGTAAAGAGCTTTATGAAGTTTGTAAACATGATTAGGTTTCTTAGGATTGACAAAGCCGGGAGGTTGCTTAACATAAACTTCCTCCTCTTTTTCACCATTTAGAAAAGCACTTTTAATGTCCATTTTGTACAAGGTGATATCATGGTGATTAGCATAGGCAAGTAAGATGCGAATGGACTCAAATCTAGCAACGGGGGCATATGTCTCACCATAGTCCATACCTTCGACTTGGGTGTAGTCTTGGGCGACGAGACATGCTTTGTTGCGAACTACTTGTCCATCTTCATCTTGCTTGTTGCGAAACACCCATTTGGTACCGATGATGTTGTGGTTGTTGTCGGGCTTCTCAACCAATGTCCAAACTTGATTTCTCTTAAAGTTGTGTAGCTCTTCATGCATGGCGTTTATCCAATCCGGATCTTCCAAAGCTTCTTCAACCTTCATGGGTTAAATGCTAGAGATGAATGAATAGTGTTCACAAAAGTTAGCTGAATGAGTTTTAGAGCGAGTGATTCTCCCGGTTTGGATATCATTGTAGATTTGCTCGACGGGATGGTCTTTAGCAACTCTTGCTCAAACTCGTGAAAGCTTTTGCTTGGATCTTGGTGGAACATCTTCTTCATCTTGTTCTTCTTCCTGGCCTTCTTCGTTGTTGACGTTGTCGTTATCTTGTCGTGGTGGAGGAGGTTGTTGATGTTCATCTTGGTGTACTTCCTCGTTTTCTTCATCTTGGTGTGTCCCACTTGTGGATGCTTCCGTATCAACTCTTGGTTCACCTTGTCGTGAGGTGGAAGCTTCCACTTGGACGGATGAGGTACTCTCCTTCACCTCCGTTGGACGAATCTTGCCAAGACAAGTCTTGGATTGCTTCCGAAGGGTCTTTGTCTCCTACATCAATTGGTAATTGCTCTACTTGCGAGCCATTAGGTTCATCAAACTTCACATCTATCGTCTCTTCAACCTTTTGGGTAAAATTATTGTAGACACGGTAAGTGTGAGAGTTTGAGCCATAACCAAGTAGGAAACCTTCATGAGACTTAGGAGCAAATTTAAAACGACGATGCTTATCAAGAATGTAGCACTTTGAGCCGAATACTCGAAAGTATCCAACTTGGGGTTTGTTACCGGTGAGGAGCTCATATGCCGTCTTGCCGAGTAGCTTGTGAAGATACAAGTGATTTGTTGCGTGACAAGTTGTCTCAACCGCTTCTGCCCAAAGGTGCTTCGGCGTCTTGTACTCATCAAGCATCGTTCTCGCCATTTCGATGAGCATCCAGTTCTTCCTCTTAGCAACTCCATTCTGTTGAGGTGTGTACGTAGCTGACAACTCATGTGAAATCCCTTCCTCGTCAAGAAAGGTGTCCACGTTTGCATTCTTGAACTCCGTTCCGTTGTCGCTGCGAACCTTCTTGATCTTCACTTCAAATTGATTTTGGGCCTTCCTAGCGAAGTTTTTGAAGATCTTTTGGACCTGCGATTTATCATCGAGAAAGAACACCCACGTAAATCTTGAAAAATCATCAACTATAACTAGACCAAAAGAGTTTCCACCGAGACTTTTGTAAGCGTTGGGACCAAAAAGATCCATCTGAAGTAGCTCGAGTGGCCACCTTGTGGTCATGATGTTCTTCACGGCATGCCTTCCTCCAACCTGTTTACCTGCTTGACAAGCGCTGCAAAGTCTATCCTTATAAAATATGACATCTTTAATGCCAAGGATATGATTTCCTTTAATAAGCTTGTCAAGGTTCCGCATGCCCACATGACCTAGTTGTCTATGCCACAACCAGCCTTTAGAGGATTTAGCAATAAAGCAAGTTCTAGGTTGAGCCTTTTTAGTGAAATCAACGATGTAAAGATCACCTCTACGTATACCGATAAAGACCATTTTATGATTATCTCTACGAAACACTTGGCAATCTACTTCAGTGAATAGGACATTGAAACCAAAATCAGCAAGTCTAGATACTGAAAGTAAATTGTAGCCAAGAGATTCAACGAGCATGACATTTTGAATGGAGCTATCATGTGATATGGCCACCTTACCGAGGCCAACCACCTTACCCTTTAAGTTGTCACCGAAAGTGACATACTTTTGAGGGTCGTCGTTTTCAGCAACCTCACGAAACATATCTTTATCTCGGGTCATGTGATCGGTACATCCACTGTCAAGAACCCATTCCTTTCCTCCTGCCATATATCCCCGAAGATTTTCCATAAGACCAAAGTGTCTCATTGCATCATCAAGATCAAAGTCACTATCATCATCCTCATCATAGTATCCATGTTCAACATCGTCATGTGGTGGACCAATCCCTAGAGAGGGTGATTCGTTAGAGTGAGTTTTACAATGATCTTCTTTATGAATTTTAATAGCTTCGGAAATAATATCACTAATAATTCCAACATCTCCTTTGGCACGCATAAGGTTTGTAAGCTCAAATAGACAATCACCAAACATAGGATCATTCGAATTCATCTTACTCAAGGCAATAGACTTATGGAGAATTTCATCTAGATTTTTCAAGGAATAATTTGGAAAACGTTCCTCAAAAAATTTCCATATAGTGTAGACACACTCAAGAGTAAGCAAACTTCCAATCAAGTTTCTAGGCAAGCCTCTAGTGATAAGATTAGCAGTTCTAAGATTGTGAATCATGTCAATTGACTCATCAAGGGTAGGATGCATAGGATCAATATGAGGTGCACAAGGGCTAGCAATGTACTTGTTCAAATGATATTTATTGAAAATCACAAGCATCTCATTTTTCCACTCATGAAAGTACTCTCCATCAAGTATAGGCACTCTATGTCTAAGACTCCCCAAAGTAGACTCATCCATATTCCTCCAATGGTGATTAAACCAAAGCAATGGAGACCAAAGCTCTGATACCAATTGAAAGGATCAAGAAGTGGTGTCTAGAGGGGGGTGATTAGACACTAAGTGAAAAAGTTACAGTTTTTAATCTCTTTAAGTTTAAGTGGAGTTTTGGCACAAGTTTAATATTCACAATACATAACAAGCAAGCATCCAAAGAGTATATGAGCAGCAGAAAGTAAAGCATGCAACTTGCAAGAATGTAAAGGGATGGGATTGGAGTATGCAAACGCAATGGAGACACGGATGTTTTTGTCGTGGTTCCAATAGGTGGTGCTATCATACATCCACGTTGATGGAGACTTCAACCCACGAAGGATAACGGCTGCGCGAGTCCACAGAGGGCTCCACCCACGAAGGGTCCATGAAGAAGCAATCTTGTCTATACCACCATGGCCGTCGCCAGGACTTGCCTCACTAGGGTAGATCTTCACGAAGTAGGCGATCTCCTTGCCATTACAAACTCCTTGGTTCAACTCCACAATCTTGTCGGAGGCTCCCAAGTGACACCTAGCCAATCTAGGAGACACCACTCTCCAAGAAGTAACAAATGGTGTGTTGATGATGAACTCCTTGCGCTTGTGCTTCAAATGATAGTTTCCCCAACACTCAACTCTCTCTCACAGGATTTGGATTTGGTGGAAAGAAGATGTGAGTGGAAAGCAACTTGGGGAAGGCTAGAGATCAAGATTCATATGGTAGGAATGGAATATCTTGGTCTCAACACATGAGTAGGTGGTTCTCTCTTAGAAAATGTATGTTGGAAGTGTAGGCACAATCTGATGGCTCTGTCCATGAATGAAGAGTGGGTGGAGGGGTATATATAGCCTCCACACAAAATCTAACCGTTACACACAACTTACCAATCTCGGTGGGACCAAATCGTGAAACTTGGTTGGACCGATTCTAGAAATAATGTGACCGTTAGGATTTTTGGTGGGACCAACATGTCAACTCGGTGGGAACGATATGGTTAGGGTTAGGGCATAACGTGATCTCGGTGAGACCGATTACTCAAACTCGGTGAGACCGATTTTGGTAATAAGCTAACCAGAGAGTTGGTCAGGCAAACTCGGTGGGACCGATTCACTCATCTCGGTTGGACCAAAATGTTACGAATAGGAAAAGAGAATTTGCATTGTAATCTCGGTAGGACCGATTACACAAACTCGGTGGGACCGATTTTAGTCATGGATACATAGATAGAGATTACAATCCCATCTCGGTGAGACCGAGATCCCTATTGGTGAGACCGATTTGATTAGGGTTTGTGGCAGTGGCTATGACATCTGAACTCGGTGGCGCCGGATAGAAAGAATCGGTAGGTCCGAGTTGGGCTTTTGGTTTGGGTCATATGTGGATGTGAGAAAGTAGTTGAGTGCTTTGGAGCATATCACTAAGCATTTTGAGCAAGCAAGCCATTAAGCAACACCCCATCCCCTCTTGATAGTATTAGGTTTTCCTATAGACTCAATGTGATCTTGGATCACTAAAATAGAAAATGTAGAGTCTTGTGCTTTGAGATTGAGCCAATCCTTTGTCATTAGCGTCTTGAAGGGGTTCCACATCCTCTAGTCCATGCCACTCCATTGTTGAACTTATCTGAAACATACTAGGTAAAAGTGTTAGTCCAATAAGAGATATGTTGACATAAATTACCAAAATTACTCAGGGAGCACTTGTGCTTTCAATCTCCCCCTATGTGGTAATTGATGACAACATACATCAAAGCTTTAGATAAAGATATAGAGAATAACAAGTAAAGCTTTGGAAAGACATGTAACATGCATAGGCTCCCCCTACATGTATGCAATCATGTAAATATGGAATATAGGAGCATGTGAATGCATAAGCATGGCAGAGTAAGCAATGTGTTACATGTATCTTGGCTATATGCATTAGAGCAACTGATGTGAATATGGAAAATGTACCTTCATGCTCATGATTCCTTCTTGCAAACAGTATGTACATCAGCAAGAAATCCTCATACACATGACTGTGATGCATATACTTAACTTGTGGTCTTGAGTTGGCTTAGGATGGAATGAACCTGCGTAAACAAGGTTAGATAACACAAATACACCTACTAGCCAGAGCAAACAAAAGAAACCACAAGAGTACCAAGACTGGGATGGCATGTAGAGTGAGTACTGAGTACCACATTGAATATATACATGTCCCCAAAGCTAAAGATGTGCAATGAATTCAAGGATTTCCTTCCCTTAGATGTCTTGCTCCCCCTGAATCTAGCATGGGATACTGGGAAAAGATAGGGAACAGAAAATCAGAGCTCAAAGAAAAGAAACAGAGCTAATGCAAACAAAAAAATATGAACATGTCTTTCCCCTCTTAAAGACATGTGACTTCTCTCCTCTTGAGCACCAAGCATCTGGGGTCCTTGATGATTACTCTCTCTCCCCTTGAGTATTCTCTCCCCCTATAAATATGTCCAAGCTTTGAGTACTATCAATTCAGGACTGCCCAAAGTTGGTCAGGTTACCTGAAGCACGATTGCTTCAACAATCGTGCGGTGGAAACTATAGATTGACACACTCATCATTTCCTGCCCTAAAGGTAGTCAAATTATAAGACTTGGATAGTTTTCAGAGATGGAATGAAATCGAAGGAGAACATACATTGTTTCCTCATCTTGAAAAACTATCAATTAAGAGATGATCAAAGCTGATAGCATTACCTGAAGCACTATTGCCGCAAGAACCATGTAGTGCAGGCTATAGATTGGTACAACATTTCCTGCCCTAAAAGTACTTGAGATGAATAGCTTGGATAGCTTTAAGAGATAGCATCCAGTCAAAGAGACTCGGGGAGAGATATGGTTTCCTCAACTTGAGAAACTATTAATTGAGAAATGCCCAGAGATGATTGATAAACCCGAATCACCAATACATAGGTGTTCGAAATGGAAAATGTCAAGCAAGAGATCTTCGAGTTTGTAGACATATTTTGTCTTCATTGACCAAACTTATACTGATGCTAGGATGCACATAAGCACCAACAGAGGCTGAGTGCACTTCAACTGTACCGCTTGACAGCAGAAATGGAACCAGAAATCCCCTCCCACAATTTTGAAGTTAAAACGGTGCAACTCATTCTTTGGAGTAGGTGCACTAGAGCCGTGGGAATATTTTGTACACCTTGAAGAGTTGGAAATTTATAGATGTGATGCGCTAGTCCACTGACAAGAGAAAGTGTTCCAAAGCTTGGTATCCTTTATGAGATTAACGTTTAAAAACTACGAAAAAATTGACTGTTAACGCACAAGCTCCTCTTGAGCCATCAACAACAGAAGAAAGGAGTCAACACTTGCCGGGTGTGGAATCTCTTGTTTTAGAAAGTTGTGAAAGTTCGGTAGAAATGTTCAAAGGCCGGCCATCTTTCAAGAGTATGCATATTTCTTGGTGCCAAAAGCTTGAGTCTGTACTTGGCAAATAAGATTTGCTCCAAGGGTCTTCATTCAGTGAGGCAATCATGCCCACAGCTATATCAGATTTGCCATCACCACCCATGAATCACTTTTGTCCATGCTTGGAATATTTGTAGTTAACTGGATGTGAAAGTTTACCAGCGGTCCTAAATATTCCATTCTCCTTGAAGGTCTTACATATGTTAACTGCAGTCGTATTCAAGTTATGACATGTCAGCTCGGTAGTCTCTCAAAACCACGAGTCACTACTTGGATAAATGTACCAGAGCCAACAACTACAACAACAAGAGAGCATTCATTTCCTCCATGTCTTAAATCTCTATGTAACATAATCTTAGGTCCGCTAACACCAGCGTTTCTGACCCACCTGCGTCAGCAGGTCCAACCGGAGAGCAACACCGACTTATGAGAGGCCTTGTGCCCCCTCCCCCCAAAAGACTAGCATATTAGGAGGGGACACCCCCGCCCTTATAAGTCGTGTTATGTCCTCCCCACAACCGATGTGGGAGTAAACCCAACAATCTCCCACTCACTCATCGGTCACCCATGGGCCCACTAACACCATCGTTTCCAACCCACCAACCATGACCGACCACCCGTGAGTTTACCAAAATTTATTCAGGGCACCTGGGCTCTGATACCAATTGTTACACAACCTTGGGTCCGCTAACACCAGTGTTTCCTACCCACCTGCATCACCAGTCCCAACCCGAGACCAACACCGACTTATGAGAGGCCTTAGCCCTCTCCCCCAAAAAGAGTAGCCTGTT